>NC_133328.1:639276952-639576952 GCF_042186555.1 Aquarana catesbeiana
ACCACAGGCAGGCAGCTGCAGTATTTACAGTTAGTGTACTGTGTCCTCTGCACAGTGTGCACCTAAAGCTACCTGAAGACAATTGCTGGTGTTCTGATACTATTAATACCACAGGCAGGCAGCTGCAGTATCTACAGTTAGTGTACTGTGTCCTGTGCAGAGTGTGCACCTAAAGCTACCTGAAGAAATTTGCTGGTGTTCTTCTGATCCTATTAGTACCACAGGCAGGCAGCTGCAGTATTTACAGTTAGTGTACTGTGTCCTCTGCACAGTGTGCACCTAAAGCTACCTGAAGAAAATTTCTGGTGTTCTTCTGATCCTATTAGTACCACAGGCAGGCAGCTGCAGTATTTACAGTTAGTGTACTGTGTCCTTTGCACGGTGTGCACCTAAAGCTACCTGAAAAAATTGCTGGTGTTCTTCTGATCCTATTAGTACCACAGGCAGGCAGCTGCAGTATTTACAGTTAGTGTACTGTGTCCACTGCACAGTGTGCACCTAAAGCTACCTGAATACAATTGCTGGTGTTCTGATCCTATTAATACCACAGGCAGGCACCTGCAGTGTTTACAGTTAGTGTACGGTTTCCTTTGCACAATGTTCACCTAAAGCTACCTGAAAATAATTGCTGGTGTTCTGATCCTATTAATACCACCGGCAGGCAGCTGCAGTATTTACAGTTAGTGTACTTTGTTCTCTGCACAGTGTGCACCTAAAGCTACCTGAAGGCAATTGCTGGTGTTCTGATCCTATTAATACCACAGGCAGGCAGCTGCAGTATTTACAGTTAGTGTACTGTGTCCTCTGCACAGTGTGCACCTAAAGCTACCTGAAGACAATTGCTGGTGTTCTGATACTATTAATACCACAGGCAGGCAGCTGCAGTATCTACAGTTAGTGTACTGTGTCCTGTGCACAGTGTGCACCTAAAGCTACCTGAAGAAAATTGCTGGTGTTCTTCTGATCCTATTAGTACCACAGGCAGGCAGCTGCAGTATTTACAGTTAGTGTACTGTGTCCTCTGCACAGTGTGCACCTAAAGCTACCTGAAGAAAATTTCTGGTGTTCTTCTGATCCTATTAGTACCACAGGCAGGCAGCTGCAGTATTTACAGTTAGTGTACTGTGTCCTTTGCACGGTGTGCACCTAAAGCTACCTGAAAAAATTGCTGGTGTTCTTCTGATCCTATTAGTACCACAGGCAGGCAGCTGCAGTATTTACAGTTAGTGTACTGTGTCCACTGCACAGTGTGCACCTAAAGCTACCTGAATACAATTGCTGGTGTTCTGATCCTATTAATACCACAGGCAGGCAGCTGCAGTGTTTACAGTTAGTGTACGGTTTCCTTTGCACAATGTTCACCTAAAGCTACCTGAAAATAATTGCTGGTGTTCTGATCCTATTAATACCACCGGCAGGCAGCTGCAGTATTTACAGTTAGTGTACTGTGTTCTCTGCACAGTGTGCACCTAAAGCTACCTGAAGGCAATTGCTGGTGTTCTGATCCTATTAATACCACAGGCAGGCAGCTGCAGTATTTACAGTTAGTGTACTGTGTCCTCTGCACAGTGTGCACCTAAAGCTACCTGAAGAAAATTGCTGTTGTTCTTCTGATCCTATTAGTACCACAGGCAGGCAGCTGCAGTATTTACAGTTAGTGTACTGTGTCCTTTGCACAGTGTGCACCTAAAGCTACCTGGAAAAAAATTGCTGGTGTTATTTTAATCCTATTAGTACCACAGGCAGGCAGCTGCAGTATTTACAGTTAGTGTACTGTGTCCTCTGCACAGTGTGCACCTAAAGCTGCTTGAAGACAATTGCTGTTGTTCTGATCCTATTAATACCACAGGCAGGCAGCTGCAGTATTTACAATTAGTGTACTGTGTCCTCTGCACAGTGTGCACCTAAAGCTACCTGAAGACAATTGCTGGTGTTCTGATCCTATTAATATCACAGGCAGGCAGCTGCAGTAGTTACAGTTAGTGTACTGTGTCCTCTGCACAGTGTGCACCTAAAGCTACCTGAAGACAATCGCTGGTGTTCTGATCCTATTAATACCACAGGCAGGCAGCTGCAGTATTTACAGTTAGTGTATTGTGTCCTCTGCACAGTGTGCACCTAAAGCTACCTGAAGAAAATTGCTGGTGTTCTTCTGATCCTATTAGTACCACAGGAAGGCAGCTGCAGTATTTACAGTTAGTGTACTGTGTCCTCTGCACAGTGTGCACCTAAAGCTACCTGAAGAAAATTGCTGGTGTTCTTCTGATCCTATTAGTAGCACAGGCAGGCGGCTGCAGTATTTAAAGTTAGTGTGCTGTGTCCTTTGCACAGTGTGCACCTAAAGCTACCTGAAGAAAATTGCTGGTGTACTTCTGATCCTGATAGTACCACAGGCAGGCAGCTGCAGTATTTACAGTTAGTGTACTGTGTCCTCTGCACAGTTTGCAGCTAAAGCTACCTGAAGACAATTGCTGGTGTTCTGATCCTATTAATACCACAGACAGGCAGCTGCAGTATTTACAGTTAGTGTACTGTTTCCTCTGCACAATGTGCACACAAAGCTACCTGAAGATAATTGCTGGTGTTCTGATCCTATTAATACCACAGGCAGGCAGCTGCAGTATTTACAGTTAGTGTACTGTGTCCTCTGCACAGTTTGCAGCTAAAGCTACCTGAAGACAATTGCTGGTGTTCTTCTGATCCTATTAGTACCACAGGCAGGTAGCTGCAGTATTTACAGTTAGTGTACTGTGTCCTCTGCACAGTGTGCACCTAAAGCTACCTGAAGACAATTGCTGGTGTTCTGATCCTATTAATACCACAGGCAGGTAGCTGCAGTATTTACAGTTAGTGTACTGTGTCCTCTGCACAGTGTGCACCTAAAGCAACCTGAAGACAATTGCTGGTGTTCTGATCCTATTAATACCACAAGCAGGCAGCTGCAGTATTTACAGTTAGTGTACTGTGTCCTCTGCACAGTGCGCACCTAAAGCTACCTGAAGAAAATTGCTGGTGTTCTTCTGATCCTATTAGTACCACAGGCAGGCAGCTGCAGTATTTACAGTTAGTGTACTGTGTCCTCTGCACAGTGTGCACCTAAAGCTAGCTGAAGACAATTGCTGGTGTTCTGATCCTATTAATACCACTGGCAGGCAGCTGCAGTATTTACAATTAGTGTACTGTGTCCTCTGCACAGTATGCACCTAAAGCTACCTGAAGACAATTGCTGGTGTTCTGATCCTATTAATACCACAGGCAGGTAGCTGCAGTATTTACAGTTAGTGTACTGTGTCCTCTGCACAGTGTACACCTAAAGCTACCTGAAGACAATTGCTGGTGTTCTGATCCTATTAATACCACAGGCAGGCAGCTGCAGTATTTACAGTTTGTGTACTGTGTCCTTTGCACAGTGTGCACCTAAAGCTACCTGAAGGCAATTGCTGGTGTTCTCATACTAATAATACTACAGGCAGGCAGGCAGGCAGGCAGGCAGTTGATTCTGCTAGCTACAGTATAATCAGTATATATATACACATCCCAGCTTTGTACAGCTACATCTCACTGCAGGCCACAGTGTTGGGTATATGCTCCAGGAGGATGCCCAGCGTTTTGAAGGCTCTGATGATGGTACGTCAGCACAGACAGAGGGGGTGCCCAAGAAGGACAGCAATCTGGCAGTCATGTTCCCCCAGCTGCAGCATATTTCCAGGTTTGCTCCAGTGATGAGGAGGGAGGGGATGATGAGGTCACTGACTCCATGTGGGTGCCTGATAGGAGAGAGGAGGAGGAGGAGGCACATCTCCAATGAGGCAGCATGCCCTCCAGGGGCCAGCTTAAGGGCAGCACACCGACTGCATCACACCGCAGAGCTCCGCCGTTATTCCAAAAATTCTTTGGTGTGGGCCTTTTTTGAGACGAGTGCATCAGATCGCACCGCTGCTATTTGCAACATATGTCTCAAGCGTATCTCGCGTGGCCAAAACATCACCGCTTGGGCACCATATGCTTGATCAGACATATGTCGACCTGCCATGCAGTTCATTGGCAAGCGTACCTAAAACACCCACACCAAAGAAAAAAGCGGACCTCTCCTTGCTCATCAGCTGGGATCTCCAATCCCACTATACCTTCAGTTCTCTCTGAAACCTGCACTGAGAAGAATGAAGGTGTAGAATTAGGTGTGTCACAGCCAAGTACTTGCAGGCAATCTGCTATCGGTACACCGATGTCAGATTGTACCAGTCAAATTTCCCTGCCCCACCTGCTGCACCGCCGAAAGAAGTTCGCTCCCAACCATGCACATGCCCAGCAGTTGAATGCTAGATTTGCTAACTTGCTAGCACTTCAACTGCTGCCTATTCAGTTGGTAGACTCTGCCCCCTTCCGTGAGTTTGTGGAATGTGCGATTCCTCAGTGGCAGGTTCCCAAACGCCACTTTTTTTTCACGGAAGTGGATTCCGGCTCTCTACCGGCATGTGGAAGGCAATGTCTTGGCTTCACTGGACAGGGCTGTCAGCAGTAAGGTGCATATTACCGCTGACTCATGGTCCAGCAGGCATGGACAGGGACGTTACCAATCTTTTACCGCGCACTGGGTGACTCTTCTGGCAGCTGGGAAGGATGCAGGACAGGGTGCAGTAGTGTTGGAGGTTGGTCGGGAACCACGCCTCCAAAATTCTACTAGTGGTGATTCTGCCACACCTCTCTCCTCCACCCCCTCCTCTTCTTCTTCCTCTTCCTGTGCTGATTTGTCCTCGGAACCAGCGGTGCTCCGTAGGCGTTCAAGGGGCTACGCAAGCACGCAGGCAAAAAGATGTCATGCGGTGCTTGAACTGGTGTGCTTGGGGGACAGGAGCCACACTGGGGGAGAGATTCTGTCAGCTCTGCAGAGGCAGGTTCAGAGGTGGTTGATGCCACGCCAGCTTAAGCCAGGTATGGTGGTTTGAGACAATGGCACCAACCTCCTCTCCGCCCTCCGACAGGGACAACTGACCCACGTTACATAGTTACATAGTTAGTAAGGTTGAATAAAGACACCAGTCCATCCAGTCCGTCCATCCATCCATGTGCCCTGTTTGGCTCACGTCCTTAACTTGGTGTTGCAGAGGTTCTTGGGCAGGTACCCGGGCTTACAGGGTGTCCTGAGGCAGGCCAGGAAAGTCTGTGTGCATTTCAGCAGGTCATATAATGCCAGTGCTCAGCTGGCTGACCTCCAAAAGGATTTTAACCTGCCCAAGAACCGCCTAATCTGTGACATGCCCACCAGGTGGAACTCAACTTTGGCCATGCTGCAGCGGCTGCACACGCAGCAGAGGGCCATCAATGAGTACCTATGCGACTATGGCACCAGGACAGGGTCAGGGTAGCTTGTTTTTTTTCCAACACACCGGTGGGCTATGATCAGGGATGCATGCACTGTCCTGTCACCATTTGAGGAGGCCACGAGGATGGTGAGCAGTGACAGTGCATGCATCAGTGACACTGTCCCTTTGTCCACCTATTGGAGCACACGCTGCGTTGAATAATGGACAGGGCACTTGAGGCAGAACAGAGGCAAGAAGAGGAGGACTTTCTTAGCTCTCAAGGCCCCCTTTATCCAGACAGTGTTCCTGCGTGCCCGCCGATCACACAGGAAGAGGACGAGGAGGAGGAGGATTGTGTCAGCATGGAGGTGGAGCCTGGCACTCAGCATCAGCAGCAGTCTTCAAGGGATCATTTACAGTCCCAAGAAACCCATGGACTTGTACGGGGCTGGGAGGAGGTGGCTGCGGATCATGTCGGCCTTAGTGACCCAGAGGACTCTGGACCGAATGCCTCAGCAAACCTACGCTGCATGGCCCCCCTGATCCTGCAAAGCCTGCGGAAGGATCCTTGCATTCGTGGTATCAAGGGGAGGGATCATTACTGGCTGGCAACCCTCCTTGATCCACATTACAAGGGTAAGGTTGCAGACCTTATCTTGACGTCGCAGAGGGAGCAGAGGATGAAACATCTTCAGGAGGCCTTGCAGAATTGTTTGTGCAACGCGTTTCCAGAGCCTGGGAGGTTACAATTTCCTGGTCCTCCTGGACAACGTGTTGCTGAGGCTTCGGTCAGTCACAGAAGGAGCGGTGGATCAAGGTGGCCGTCTGACTGATGCGTTCAGACAATTGTTTAGTCTGCAGCCCCAAAGTATGATCGGTTCCAGCAACCATCGCCAGTGTCTGATTCACATGGTGCAGGATTACCTAGTGGCAAGATCAGACTTGGACACCTTTCCCACCGAAAATCCTCTGGGTTACTGGGTCTTGAAGATGGATCACTGGCCAGAGCTTGCACAGTATGCAATTCAGCTACTGGCCTGTCCTGCATCCAGCGTTCTTTTGGAACGCACACTCAGTGCTGTTGGAGGCTTTGTAACCGATCACAGGGTGCGCCTGTCCACCGAATCGGTCGATCAGCTGACCTTCATAAAAATGAATCAGTCTTGGATCACCAGCTACCAAGCACCTGATGCTGATGTAACCAAATTATTTTTTTTTTTATGTGAGATCCCTTCAAGCCTGCCTATGCTGATGCTGAGTGACTATCCTGTTATGCTGAGTGACTATCCTCTTCCTCCTCAATTTTCATGCTGATAGCTTGTAAGAACATTTTTGCTTCTGGGCAACGACACCAGTGGCTAAGGCCCAATTTTTCTGTTTAACAGGGGCGTGTAATTACAATTTTTGATGCAATACTTTGCAGCAGGGCTCATTCCTGCGCTCCAACTATAGCATCTGTGAGGGGTTGCAGTGTTGTGGCACCAGCACCAGTGTCCAAGTCACAATGTTTTAGCCCCTGTTTAACAGGGACGTATAATTACAATTTTTGTTGCAATACTTTGCAGCAGGGCTCATTCCTGTGCTCCAACTATAGTATCTATGAGGGGTTGCAGTGTTGTTGCACCAGTGTCTAAGGCCCAATTTTTCTGCTCCTGTTCAACAGGGACATGTAATTATAATTCTTGATCTGATATTTCACAACAGGGCCCATTCCTGCGCCCACCAAGAGTAACTGTGAGGGCTTACAGTGTTGTGGTAACACCACCACCACCAAAGGCCCAATTTTTCTACCACTGTTCAACAATGACATGTAATTACAATTCTTGATCTAATATTTCAAAGCAGGGCCCGTTCCTGCGCCCACCAAGACTAACTGTGAGGGCTTACAGTGTTGTGGCAACACCAACACCTAAGGCCCCAATTTCTGCAGAGTATATAAGGCAGGCCCCTACTTTTAAACATTCAACTTACAAACGACTCCTACTTGCAAACGGAAGGAGACAACTGGAAGTGAGATGAAATCTATCCCTAGGAAGGTATATTCTGTCCTGTAAGAGTTAATATGGGAAAAACGTGTCTCCTCTCCACTGATGCTTTATCACCAATCCTTGTTTCACTAAAAACCCCAAATTTTCGAAAAACATTTTTTATTGGGACAGAAAGTGCAATCTTCTGAAGAGGTGCACAGACAGCAAAACAAATGTTACAGGGGTGATAACCCTTCCCTATGTTTTGCAAAAAGCTTAACAATAGATTTTTTGGCTGGAGCTACATTGTGAATTTGTACCAGTTCAAAATTACAAACAGATTCTACTTAACAACAAACCTATAGTCCCTGTCTTGTCTGCTGTTCAGACTATATAGGGCCTGGGGGCCCCACGCCTTTCCTTTTTTTAATTTGGGTGCGGGGTTCCCCTTAATATCCTTACAAGACCCAAAGGGGCTGGTAATGGGCTGGGGGGGTACCATTTTTTCTCAATGATTTTCATCCATGTTGCCGGGACCAGACATTACATTAAAGCCGCAAGCAGTTTTAAATGACTTTTTTTCCTTTAGAAATGTCATTTTGTGCAGGGATAGTTCTAAACACGGGAAACACGCACCACTTCACAGGCATACTATATCACCCCCAGGTACAATATTTAAAGGAATATTTCACTTTTTTTCTCACTTTAAGCATAATTAAAATCACTGTTCCCGAAAAAACTTTTTTTTGCATTGATAAATGTTCCCTGGGGCAGGACCCGGGTCCCTAAACCCTTTTTAGGACAATAACTTGCATATTAGCCTTTAAAATTAGCACTTTTGATTTCGAACGTTTGAGTCCCATAGACTTTAATGGGGTTCTAAAGTTCGCACGAACTTTCGGTCCGTTCACAGGTTCTGGTGCGAACCGAATCGGGTGGTGTTCGTCTCATCCCTACTCACAGGCAGCGTCACTGCGACCTCCCTCTTCCTTCTAGAGGATTCTAGAAGGAGCGGAGAGGTGTTGCTGCCTGTGGTGTTCTAAGGAGCTCTGACCAATCGCCAACTTGGATTGGCAGGTGGCATGTCTCCTTAAATACCATGGGTGAGCCCAGCCGGGGAGGAGTTGGAGTTGTTCAGGGCTTTGGAGATGGAATGCTAGGCTGTTGTGTCGGTACCTTTGATGGAGCTCCCCAGTCTGGTGGGGGGGTGACTTTGGGCCCAAGCCTCGGGTGCAGACGGGGCCCTTCAAGAAATCGTGGAGGCGTTCTGGACAGGAGGCACAGGAGGAGCAAGAGAGGACAGCAAGAGAGAGCATTGCCGGGCAAGTGTCCAGAGAGAGGAACAACTGGTCGCAGCCAGGAGGGCTGGTGATTGACAAGCACAGTCAGAACTTCTACGGAGGCGTGCCTGAGAGGACTGGCAGCATGCAGTCCAGGATAGGTGCAGAGCCAGCAAAGTGGACTGTGATGTCATGGGCAGTGGAGGAAGGCAGCTGCAGCCAGGAGGGCTGGCAGTGCCTGAAGATGGGTTACTGGGCTCAGTAGCCAAAGATAGGGCAGCTAGCACCAGGAACTTTTTATTGCTACACTAAAGAGGTCCTTTCCTGTAAGGGGCAGTTGCTAAGGCCTGGCCGAGTCAGTGTCAGGCCTAACCACGCGGTGCTAGCTATGCCTGGAAGCTCAAGTAAGAGTTGTGCTGGAGAAGCTGAGGAGTAATAGTCTGCAGTAAGAGTTGTGCTGGAGGAAGAGAGAAGTGTATATACTGGAGTTTATAGAAGTTGTCCCAAGTATTTCTGCTAATTCCACTGGGCATCCCATACTTCCTATACCCCATCCACGTTCAATCCCCTCAACAAAATACATAAACAAAGGGGCTGTTCATTGCCTTGTATTGTCTGAGGATTGAATGCCGGACTGGGCAGGGTGACAGGTGATGCTTGAGGAGCATCAAGTGATGAGCCAGGGACCCAGCAGGACAGCAGGGGTGACACCTGAGAATCATCGAGTGACAAGCTAGGGACCTAGCAGGATAGCGGGGGTGACACTTGAGGAGTATACAGTGGGCTAGCTGTGGAAGAGCTCAGGAGATTCAGTGGCTATTGGATCCGAAAGTCTAGTGAGAGACTGGGAGCTCAGTGAGTAAAAATCTACAGTGAGAGACTGTAGTGTAAGAGAAGAACTATTCTGTGTTGCCAATAGTTTAGTACAACTACCGTTAGTGACTATTACAAGATTTGTTGCCATAGGAGACAGCGGTCCTACCTATACAGAAGTGGTACTAGGCTGGAGGCCTTCCACTGTATAGCTGTCTACCTATAGAAGTCTCGGAGTCTGCCAATTATCATTGCATTTACTTAAGGGTGTCCTGGCTCTAACCCTCTCTCCCACAGTTCTGTTAAGAGACAATAAATCTCTTTTAAAAAACATAAAGTGAGTGCAGCGCTAATACTACTGTAAAAAAAACACCAAAATTTTAAAAGTGTGTCAAATATTCAGAAGTGGTGAAAACCTGAGTTAAGTGAAAAAGGAAAACTAAAGCAGGGTTCCAATGTAAATATAAGTTATTGCATAAATAATAAACCTAATTGGACAATGTATGATCTATAAATGGCAAATGACATATAAAAATACCAAATATAGTAATAAAATGGCCCAAAAAGTGTAAAAGTAAAATCCACAAACATAATTCAAATGAATGAAAATAGGTATCTGTGAAACATCACATCAGCTTGATGGTGAAATAATACAATCAGAAAGTGATATAGGAATGTATAAGTTGAAGTATAACCAAAGTCCCAATATTAATAGACAGTGATTCAGAAGACATCCATGTGGGTATGAAGTTAAATTGTAGTCATGAAGTTGTGAAGAAGAACCCTTCCTCCAAGTAGACTTGTACACCCGAAGTGAGTATGTAGTCTCTTTACCCCACAAGATGACCACAACAGCGGTCTCACCAAGCACAGGGAATTCGGTCTCCCAAAAACCTAATAGTGGATGTCTCCAACTCCAGATCCAAATCTTTAACACCCTGTTAAAATGTCAGGTTTCTTATACTGCCTAGACACGGATATTTGTCATTCTTTTATGGATTTCTCACTCTTCCTTGTTTTTCCTTTCTTAGGTCTGGAAAAGCTTGGTGTTTGATTGTGTCCTTTCTCAGACTGATTGGAAATGGGAAAATGAGACTTTGAGGTGTGAGGTGTTTTTTTTTACAGTATTATTTGCGCTGCACTCACTTTATGTTTTTTACAGATTGGAGTTTGTCTATAGAGCTTTTAGGTCCTGGCAGCTTTATTATTATTATTTTTTTGATTTCTTTTTTCTTTTTTTACATATTGTTTTTGAGCGCAACGTTCACCATCTGGTTCATTTCTTAATAAATCTCTTTTGCATTCAAAAAGTGTCTGGCGTCCATCACTCCATCTTGCATTACACCCACCATGCCTTGTAACCCACTCAACAAAGACGCATGTCAGCTCTCTTCCCAACTCTTGGGATCATCATTGGGCCTCTAAGGTCCCAGGACTTTGCTACATTTGGCTCCCAACGTGGGGCAAAGGCATTGATCCTGCAGCAATTGCCCATAGCAACCGGCTACAGCTACATTGGGATTTCGTCTGGCTCCATGGGAAGGTGGTAAGTAACATCTTTGCTTCGTATAGACTGTGTTATTGTGCATTCCAACAATGTGGGAAAGAACCAACGGGTCTCATTGCTCATGGGAGAGTGTCAGCCTGGTCTTTTGACACTTTACACCAGCGCTGCAGGGGTTAAAATATACTCCATTAAAGTTTTGGCGCACCGTGCAGAAGGAAAGGCGGGCGCTGAAGTTTCCAGAAAGTGTGTGGATCAATCCTCTGGCAGGGGGAGGAGCTACCGCTCTGCAGAGGAGGATAAGGAAGTGCTGCCACGTGTGCCTGGTTGTTGAGTGGAGAAGATGACCCAGTTTGGAAGTACGATGTTGGATTGAAAGGTGTATGTTCTGGGTGTTGGCCCTGGTCTGAGCAAGTCTAAGGGCATCCTGACCGACATCAGAGTGCGGTATACACCTAAGGGTGATCTTGCCCTGTATACGGCTGGAGGTTATGAACCCTTGGGACTGATTTGCGGGAAGTGTTCCAGCTTGGCCACGCACCTGCGGCCTTGGATCGTCTGTGGACGCTGCGGGGAGCCCCTGCTTGAGATAGTCTCCCCAGCAGAACCTCCGTGGGTACTACAAGCGGATTGGGACAAGAATGTCGCTGTCTGGGAACGGCATTGGAAGTCCCCCTGCTATCACCCGGCTGGTACGAGAAGCTGCTCCTCTCATCTCTGTGGCTGCTCCAGGACCAAATGCTCCGGTTACCCCTCGAGGCCGTAGACGGGCCCACCTGCATTCCTTGATGGTGGAACCACCTGGGAAAAAGACGCCAGAGTCGGGTAAGCCTGAAATGGATGAAAGTAGTGTGCCAGTGGGGGAGGGGGTAGTACCTGTGGCCAGTGGGGGAGACAAGGTTTTTGCACCAGTTGCTGCTAGTTTCAAGCGCAACCTACTCCCGGCCGAAGAGTGCTCCACTATCTCTGATTCGGATATCCCATCTGATCGGATCTCTGAACTGTTTTCAGACACTTTGTCATGGACTGGAAAGTGGAGTGATAGTGAAGAGGAAGCGGCTCTCCTCTCTCTTCTGCGCTATAGGACACCCCCGTAATGGGCGGCACCAGGGGCAGGGGCGGAGCCCCACCCAGGCTCCGCCCCATTTTCGGCTCCATTATCGGCCATTTTTCTTTTTCGGCAAATTGCCGAAAAGGCCATTTTCGGCCGATATGTTTCGGCGGCCGAAATTTCGGTGCATCCCTAGTTTTAACGCTTTAATGGATAAAAGTGATAAAAATAATAATGTATATAAATAATAAAATAAAAACAGAGAAGTACAAAAAATAAAATAACAGAAAAAGATGACATCTAAATCAAGAAAGAATAAGTCATAAAAAAATGTGGGGGGGGAGACACAAAGATGGACAACTAAAAATAAAGCAAAGTGGAGCAGGTTGATCTATGGGTAAAAAAAAGGAGGGATAATTAGGAAGTAGAGTTGGGGAAAGTGAGGATAGAAATAGAAGGGCAGAAGACAGGAAGGAAAGGACTAAAGAAGAGAAAGGACAGTAGGTAACAAGGCGAGCGAGAGTCCAAGCGGCTATGGGTCATAGGCTTTCTAGCTCCAAGGTAATATGCATGGGGGAAGGAGAGGGTCATAATCACATAACCTACACATAATAAAGACTAATATTTCACCCCCCAATGTTTAATGCCCTCAAGGCTCACCACTGCACAATAGTCAAAAGGGCAAAGAAGGAAAAGGAAGAGAAATGAAATCGGTAAACCAATGGTCCTGATGTAGAGGTTACACTCATAGAATCAGCCAAGTCAACAGATCAATTATATCTTGTTTAAAAAAAACATGTAAATGATAGGTTGGTGTTGCGTCCCCCGGGGTGTACTGTACTAAGGGTGTGAATCCAGTAGGCCTCACGTTGTAAAAGAAGACAGTCACGGTTCCCACCTCTAATGGGCTGCTTGACATGCTCCATGCCCCTCACTTCATGTATTTGATGTATTTGCTTAACAAAATGTACAGCCACCGGTTTGTTCAGATCAATCTGTACGCCTTCATCAGTCTTGGACAGGGCTACCCTTATGTTGATAAAATAGAGAGGTAGGGTGCTACTACCAAATAAGATCGGACATTTTTTTTCCAGACCTACCTGGGTGCGGAAAGGCAGTCGCACAGCTTCCATTGCAATCATGAGAAAAGATGGTTCTTGCTTGCTCTTTAACCGCTTCTGGACCGCCAACCGCATATATACTGTGGCAGGGCGGCCCAGCTGTGCAAAATCACATACCTGTACCGCTTCAGCCCTGGAAGATTTTACCCCCTTCCTGACCAGAGCACTTTTTACAATTTGGCTTTGCGTCACTTTAACTGACAATTGCGCGATCGTTGGACGCTGTACCCAAACAAAATTTGCGCCTTTTTTTCCCACAAATAGAGCTTTCTTTTGGTGGTATTTGATCACTTCTGCGGCTTTTATTTTTTGCGCTATAAACAAAAAAAGAGCAACAATTTAAAAAAAAAAAAACAATATTTTTTACTTTTTGCTATAATAAATATCCCCAAAAATGTTTTTAAAAAACTAATTTCTTCATCAGTTTAAGCCAATATATATTCTTCTACATATTTTTGGTAAAAAAAATATTAAAAAATCGCAATAAGCTTATATAGACTAAACTATGGTAAAGATTTAGGGCATTTTTATTATTTTATTCATTTTTTACCAGTAATGGCGGTGATCTGCGATTTTTAGCGGTACCATGACATTGCGGCAGACAGATCGGAAACTTTTGACACATTTTTGGGACCATTGACATTTATACAGTGATCAGTGCTATAAAAATGTGCCAATTACTGTGTAAATGTGTCAGAAACCATGAATCAGACTGAGACAGAAGTACAGTAAAATCTCACTTGTTTAACCACTAGCCTACCGCCCACTGTCATATGACGGCGGAACGGTAAGGCTCTAGTTCTGGGCGGACATCATATGACGTGAGCCCGTTTAAACAGGGCATGCGCGTGATCGTGTGTGCGCAGCCCTGTATTGTCGGTGGCGGCGTGTCACAGAGACACCGCTTGTCACTGACAGGGGTGAACAGCCACTGGGCATGGCTGTTTACCACGTGATCGGCCGCGATGAAGTCATGGCCGATCACGAATGGTAACTCCCCGCATTGCACGACGCATGCGCGCAATCGTGAGCGAGCTGCGCGTGCACGTCGCTGGCGGTGTGTTCCCGGGAACACTGCTCGTCACCGACAATAGTACACAGCCATTGGCCAGGGCTGTGTACCACGTGATACCATTCACAGCTGATCACTAAATGTAAACATAGAGCTGTCATTAGCTGTTACCAGCTCTTCTCTCCTCACACACCGTTTCCAGTGTGAGGAGAGAAGAGCCAGGAGCAGTGAGTTACAGATCTATGTTTAGTAGTGCCTGCACCAACACCACACCTGTCCCATTGCCCCCCCCAATTGTCATCTGTCACCCAACAGTCACCTCATAAAAGTGCACCTGTCACATAAGAGACTGCCATCAGTGACCATCAGCGGTGCAAACGTCACCCATCAATGACTGTGCCCTGTCACCCATCGGGTGACCGCGCCCTGTTATCCGTCACCCATCAGTGACCGTGCCCTGTCACACATCACCCGTCGCCCACTAGTGACCGTGCCCTGTCACCCGTCACCCATCAGTAACCATCAGCGGTGCACCCGTCACCCATCAGTGACCGTGGCCTGTCATCCATCACCCGTCACCCCTCAGTGACCGTCATCAGTGACTGTCACCTGCCAACCATCTGTGACCATCACCCATCACCGTACGTCCGTGGCCTGTCACCCATTAGTGACCATCGCCTGTCACCCATCAGTGACCATCGCCTGTCACCCATCAGTGACCATTCCCTGTCACCCATCAGTGACCGTGCCCTGTCACCCGCCACCCATCAGTGGCCATCAGCGGTGCACCCGTCACCCATCAGTGACCGTTCCCTGTCACCCATCAGTGACCGTGTCCTGTCACCCGTCAGTGACCGTGCCCTGTCACCCGTCACCCATCAGTGACCATCAGCGGTGTACCCGTCACCCATCAGTGACCGTCGCCTGTCAACTATCTGAGACCATCACCCATCACCATCCGTGGCCTGTCACCCATCAGTAAACATCGCCTGTCACCCATCAGTGACCATCGCCCATCACACCATCATCACCTCTCAGTGAATGTCACCTGCCACCCATCGCACAGCCCATCAGTGACCGCCACCTGCCACCCATCTGTCACCCGTTGCACAGCTACCCGCCACACAGCCATGTCCAAAAGAGTATATACTAGTGAGGAGGCATTCCAGATCCTCTCCATGACTGATGAGAGCACCGGGGAGTTCTCATCAGATTCCAATTCCAATTCTGATTCCGAATCAAAATTCGGCATTTGAACCGATCGAGAGTAGTAATTATTCGGATGAAGAATGGGTCCCTCCTAAAGGGCATGACACTCTGGAAACCAAGCAGCCGCTAGCAATCAGGATTATATTCCCAGGCCCAGTACCAGCGCTGCCGCCAGCAATAGGCCCCAGGAACAAAGGCCCAGTACCAGTGCTGCCGCCAGCGATAGGCCGCGTGCACAAATGCCCAGTCCCAGTACCAGTGCTGCCACATCACACCTGAGTACCAGCACAGGAAAATCAACTCCCTCAACTATTGGAGTGTCACATCCCCCAAGAGCCAGGGCTTCTACATACATGCCAGATGGTCTTGCCAACCCAACATGGCTGCCTTCCAACTCGGGAGAACTCTATGTCCCCGAGAAGCATATATGTGTGGATGAGTCCCTGGTACCATTTTCAGGCCGGCTAGGAATAAAACAATATATTCCTACCAAAAAGCCCAAATACGGAGTAAAATTTTACAAGCTCTGTGAGAGAGCCACGGGATATCTGTGCGTTCTGTACTGCTCATCAGTCCTGCCTTCTTAAGCCGTCCAGTCAAGAGGATCTCTGCCTTCGCCTTGGTCATATCACAAGAAACTATTTCCTGCAATCCTGTTCAAGACTTGCTTTGCTGACATCCCTTCTGGCTCCAGACCCTGCTTGCTGTTCCTCTACTTTGACCCCTGACTTCTGGCTTGGCTGACTATCCGTTCCGGTTACTGAACTTTAGCTATGTTTTGATTACGTTTGTTCTTTTTATTTTTATTATTAAACAAGTGTGATTTCACTGTACTTCTGTCTCGGTCTGATTTCATGGTTTCCGACACAGATGAGCGGCCAGCTCAGAGAAGGAAGGGCTGAGCCCAGCTCTGACAAGATGTCACTAGTAGGGAAGGGGTTAACACTAGGGGGCGATAAAGGGGTTAAATGTTAAATTGACTAGAGGAGGAGACATATCGCTGTTCCTACTTACTAGGAACAAAAGATATGTGCTTGTGCCCATGATCGCGGGTGACCGGCAGCGATCGCGCCCCGACGGCCACGCTCATCGCGTCCACCGCTGTGCCGCGGGCACGCGTGCCTCCGGCGGCTCTTAAAGTGAACAATATACCCATAAACGTTGTTTTGTGCAGCTATGCCATTCTGACGATGTATATCGGCGTGAGCCAGTCGGCAAGTGGTTAAAACATAATCAAGGTTACTTGGAGAGGTGAAAAACCATACATCGTACGGTGTTTCATACTATTCTGTGAGCAATAAAAGTCAAATCAATGAAGGAAACATTCCTCAGCTCCTCCTTCATATTTCGGGCACCTCTGCTGATACCCGTTTCCTATCTTTTGGGGCTCTTTATACCTCTTGCTGTGAACATACCGGAATCCTGAGACCGCAGAGCCTAGGATTGTCCGGATCACCCCACCGAGCACCGAGAGCAACCATACCCTGCGCAGAGACAGTCATATTCCCTACAAGCTTCCACGCCAGGTTGTCTGATATCTCACTAGGGAGCTCAGCAACCTCCCAGATGTGAGCACACCATTGCAATTTACCTTTTCATCATTTAATTCATCCACTCATTTGTCAAAATACTACATCATAAGGTACTCTCCTGTGGCCTCTGTCTCTTTTTCTTTTTTTGTCCTTATCTTTGGAGGCACCACAGTTAAAGTGGAGTTCCACCCAAAAGTGGAACTTCCACTTTAAGTAATCCTTGCCCCCTGACATGCCACAATTGGCATACATTTTTTTTTTGGGGGGGGGAGTGGGTACCTCGTTTTGAGTGGGACTTCCTGTCCCACTTCCTGCTTCCACCTTCTGGCTGCCTAGGTGACTCCTTCTCTCCCCCTAGGCGTCCCCTCCCTCCATGCAATCTTCTGGGACACGTCACAGGTCCCAAAAAAAGATTGCCTGGCCACTGACAGAGTGCAGCGCGACTCGCGCATGAACTGTGTGACTCATGCATGCGCAGTGCGCGCCCAACTGTGAAGGCACAAGCTGTCACAGCCGGGCACCCACACTTGCAATGCCAGCACCATGGAGAGGAGCGAGGCATCAGACGGCCGCATCACTGGACCGTGGGACATGTGAGTGGCTGTTTATATATAATTTTTGTAGCTGCTGACTTTTAGACCCCTGCCCATTGGAATGCATGGTCTGCAAAGCGCTTCGGCAGCGGCGCTACAGGGGTGCTTTTAAGGGGGGGTTAAAAGCACCCCGCTCTCACCTGAATAGTGGCTCCAAAGCGCCGCTATAACAGCGGTAAAGCGCCCCTAAAACTAGCGGTGGTTTACCGCTACTGCCCCAGTGTGAAAGGGCTCTTAACCACTTCCTGACCCGCCTATAGCAGAATGACAGTTGGGCGGTGGTTCAGTTATCCTGACTGGACGTCATATGACATCCAGCAAGTTAACATGTCGGCACGCGCCCACGGGGGGGGGGCGCGCAGTGCGGCGATTGCTGGTGCGGCGTGTCAGTCTGACACACCGCATCTCCAATCATGGTAAGGAGCCTCTGACAGAGGCTTCTTACCACGTGATCAGCTGTGACCAATCACAGGTGATCATCGCGTGAACCAGGAAGTGCCAGTAAACGTCATTCCTTGGTTCGCGCTGACAGGGAGAGCCGATTGGAGAAAACAAAATATTATGACAGAAATTAAGAAAAACTTTTTTTTTTTCCAAAAATTTAGTTTTTTTTTAGTTTGTTTAGCAAAAAATAAAAACCCCAGAGGTGATCAAATACCACCAAATGAAAGCTCTATTTGTGGGAAGAAAATGATAAAAATGTAGTTTAACCACTTCAGCCCCAGAAGGATTTACCCCCTTCCTGACCAGAGCACTTTTTACAATTTGGCACTGCGTCACTTTAACTGCTAATTGCGCGGTCATGCAATGCTGTACCCAAACAAAATTTGCATCCTTTTCTTCCCACAAATAGAGCTTTCTTTTGATGGTATTTGATCACCTCTGCGGTTTTTATTTTTTGCGCTATAAACGAAAAAAAAACGAAAATTTTGAAAATAAAATGATATTTTCTACTTTTTGTTATAACAAAAATCCAATAAACTCAATTTTAGTCATACTTTTAGGCCAAAATGTATTCGGCCACATGTCTTTGGTAAAAAAAAATTGTCAATAAGCGTATATTTATTGGTTTGCGCAATATAGCGTCTACATAGGTTATAGCGTCTACAAACTAGGGTACATTTTCTGGAATTTACACAGCTTTTAGTTTATGACTGCCTATGTAATTTCTTGAGGTGCTAAAATGGCAGGGCGGTACAAACCCCCCCCCAATGACTCCATTTTGGAAAGTAGACACCCCAAGGAAATTGCTGAGAGGCATGTTGAGCCCATTGAATATTCCTTTTTTTGTCCCAAGTGATTGAATAATGACAAAAAAAATAAAAAATTACAAAAAGTTGTCACTAAATGATATATTGCTCACACAGGCCATGGGCATATGTGGAATTGCACCCCAAAATATATTCAGCTGCTTCTCCTGAGTACGGGGATACCACATGTGTGGGACTTTTTGGGAGCCTAGCCGCGTACGGGGCCCCGAAAATCAATCACTGCCTTCAGGATTTCTAAGGGCGTAAATTTTTGATTTTACTCCTCACTACCTATCACAGTTTTGAAGGCCATAAAATGCCCAGATGGCACAAACCCCCCCCAAATGACCCCATTTTGGAAAGTAGACACCCCAAGCTATTTGCTTTGAGGCATGTTGAGTCCATGGAATGTTTTATATTTTGACACAAGTTGCGGGAAAGTGACAATTTTTTTTTTTTTTTTTGCACAAAGCTGTCACTAAATGATATATTGCTCACACAGGCCATGGGCATATGTGGAATTGCACCCCAAAATACGTTTAGCTGCTTCTCCTGAGTACGGGGATACCACATGTGTGGGACTTTTTGGGAGCCTAGCCGCGTACGGGGCCCCAAAAACCAATCACCGCCTTCAGGATTTCTAAGGGTGTAAATTTTTGATTTCACTCTTCACTGCCTATCACAGTTTCGGAGGCCATGGAATGCCCAGATGGCACAAATGACCCCATTTTGGAAAGTAGACACCCCAAGCTATTTGCGGAGAGGCATGGTGAGTATTTTGCAGCTCTCATTTGTTTTTGAAAATGAAGAAAGACAAGAAAAAAAAAGTTTTTTTTCTTTTTTTCAATTTTCAAAACTTTGTGACAAAAAGTGAGGTCTGCAAAAATACTCACTATACCTCTCAGCAAATAGCTTGGGGTGTCTACTTTCCAAAATGGGGTCATTTGGGGGGGGTTTGTGCCACCTGGGCATTCCATGGCCTCCGAAACTGTGATAGGCAGTGAAGAGTGAAATCAAAAATTTACGCCCTTAGAAAGCCTGAAGGCGGTGCTTGGTTTTCGGGGTCCCGTACGCGGCTAGGCTCCCAAAAAGTCACACATGTGGTATCCCCGTACTCAGGAGAAGCAAGAGAATGTATTTTGGGGTGTAATTTCACATATTCCCATGGCATGTTTGAGCAATATATCATTTAGTGACAACTTTGTGCAAAAAGAAAAAAAAAAATTGTCTCTTTCCCGCAACTTGTGTCACAATATAAAATATTCCATGGACTCGACATGCCTCTCAGCAAATAGCTTGGGGTGTCTACTTTCCAAAATGGGGTCATTTGGGGGGGGGGTTTGAACTGTCCTGGCATTTTATGCACAACATTTAGAAGCTCATGTCACACATCACCCACTCTTCTAACCACTTGAAGACAAAGCCCTTTCTGACACTTTTTGTTTCCATAAAAAAATTTTTTTTTTTTTTTGCAAGAAAATTACTTTGAACCCCCAAACATTATATATTTTTTTAAAGCAAATGCCCTACAGATTAAAATGGTGGGTGTTTCATTTTTTTTTTTTTTCACACAGTATTTGCGCAGCGATCTTTCAAACGCATTTTTTGGGGAAAAAACACACTTTTTTAAATTTTAATGCACTAAAACACACTATATTGACCAAATGTTTGATGAAATAAAAAAGATGATCTTAGGCCGAGTACATGGATACCAAACATGACATGCTTTAAAATTGCGCACAAACGTGCAGTGGCAACAAAATAAATACATTTTTAAAAGCCTTTAAAAGCCTTTACAGGTTACCACTTTAGATTTACAGAGGAAGTCTACTGCTAAAATGACTGCCCTCGATCTGACCTTCACGGTGATACCTCACATGCATGGGGCAATTGCTGTTTACATTTGACGCCAGACCGACGCTTGCGTTCGCCTTAGCGCGAGAGCAGGGGGGACAGGGGTGCTTTTTTTTTTTTTCTTTGTTTCTTTATTATTTTTTTGCTTTTTTATCTGATTTTTAAATTGTTCCTTTCATTTTTTTTTTTAAATCATTTTTATTGTTATCTCAGGGAATGTAAATATCCCCTATGATAGCAATAGGTAGTGACAGGTACTCTTTTTTGAAAAAAATGGGGTCTATTAGACCCTAGATCTCTCCTCTGCCCTTAAAGCATCTGACCACACCAATATCGGTGTGATAAAATGCTTTCCCAAATTCCCAATGGCGCTGTTTACATCCGGCAAAATCTAAGTCATAAAATGCTCGTAGCTTCCGGTTTCTTAGGCCATAGAGATGTTTGGAGCCACTCTGGTCTCTGATCAGCTCTATGGTCAGCTGGCTGAATCACCGGCTGCATTCTCAGGTTCCCTGTTGAGACAGGAGAGCCAGAGAAAAACACGGAAGACGGTGGGGGGGCATTCCCTCCCACTGCTTGTAAAAGCAGTCTAGAGGCTAATTAGCCGCTAGGATTGCTTTTACATGAAAGCCGACCGCTGGCTGAAAAGAATGATACCAAGATGATACCTAAACCTGCAGGCATCATTTTGGTATAACCACTCAAAGTCGTGAATGGCGTACCTGAAGACAAAAAAATGGTTAACAATAAAGCACAGTAAACAGTAAAAAATTGCATACCTGAAAAGCAAACATGATAAAACATAATAACAATAAAACATTGCAGAATAGAATACAGTAAAAAAGAGCAGAACAATAGAGAGAGAATAGAGAAAGAGAGAACAATAAAACGACAACTATTTTTTTTTATTTTATATTTTTTTTTGTGTTTTTTTTTTTACACTGTTTTTGTAACTGTAACTTTTATAACTGTAACCGGTTCCAGGTTCGGGTCTCTCAAAATGCGATGGCATCTTGGGAGACCCTGTGAAAGTGTGCCTAGTCTGTGCAGTGCTGTACGCTACGCTAATACTCAACTAGTGAATGGTAGTGTTCAAAACATTCACCAATGCAAAGACCAGGATTGTCAGGACAGGAGGGACAATAATAGCGGGTGTCACGCCTATATCCGCGCTTGCTGCAGACACAACATCTTTTTTGGGGGGGTTTGTTGGGTAGGGGTACTTGGGAGGACATAAAGAAAATGCCTCTCATGCAGCTGACTGCATTTGGTTGGGGATGTGAATGGGGGAAGTACGGGTGCTGCAGAAGCGGTGGGTTCCCAATTAGGATTGGCGAATGCAGCAGGAAGGGCACTATGGGCACCACTGGCCTGTTTGTCTTCTTCTTGGTGGCAGCGGGACACTACTTGTGCTTGCCACCTCACCAGCTTGAACTGCACTTATGGGACTCGCCACGTCACCAAGTGTTACTGCAGTGCTGGTTTGACTACGACCGGGGTGTACTAGGCCGCTGGCGCTTGCCAGTTCACCAAAACGCTACCAAAAAAACTGTTAGCGATTGCAGGGATCAGGCCTGACTCTGTGAACACTGCAGTTATGCGTTTAGTGTTTTGTAAGTGTCAGTGATCGATCGATACTGCACTTGGGTGGGCTGGGCTGGGCGGAGGGGCAAAACACAGGTGCTAGCAGGTATCTGGGCTGATCCCGCTAACACTGCATTTTTGGGAACCCTAAACAGCTGGGGACGCCAGTATAGATCTGAGCGGATCAGATATTGATCCGTTCAGATACTATACCACTAAGGGAGGCGTATGCTGCGTGCGTGGGTGTTAGCGGTACTGACGCTAACCTGACGCTGCTTGGGGCTGGTGCTTGCCAGTTCACCAAAACGCTACCAAAAAAACTGTTAGCGATCGCAGGGATCAGGCCTGACTCTGCGAACGCTGCAGTTATGCGTTTAGTGTTTTGTAAGTGACAGTGATCGATCGATACTGCATTTGGGTGGGCTGAGCTGGGCCGGGCGGAGGGGCAAAACGCAGGTGCTAGCAGGTATCTGGGCTGATCCCGCTAACACTGCGTTTTTGGGAACCCTAAATTGCTGGGGACGCTAGTATAGATCTGATCGGATCAGATATTGATCTGTTCAGATACTATACCACTAAGGGAGGTGTATGCTGCGTGCGTGGGTGTTAGCGGTACTGGCGCTAATCTGACGCTGCCTGGGGCGACGCATATCACCGTCGGGCGATCAGGGGGCTAAACCTTTATTCGGTAATAAACAGCGGGTGCCCTGACACTATAAAAAATAAACAAACTAACCAGCGTCACCCGTAACAGTTATACGGTGATCAGTGGTGAAAGGGTTAACTAGGGGGCAATCAAGGGGTTAAAACCTTTATTAGGTAGTATATGGGGGTCCCTGTCGCTATAAAACACTGACGGCGAACCTAAATATTTACTTACCTAACTAGCGTAACCAGTGACACTAATACAGCAATCCGAAAAATGATCGCTTAGTGACACTGGCAACGGGGGGTGATCAAGGGGTTAAAACTTTATTAGGGGGTGTTAGGGGGGTACCCTAGACCTAAAGGGGGCTAATACTAACTGCCCTACCACACTAACTGTCACAAACTGACACCATGCAGTAATCAGAAAAAAAAAAAAAACTGCTTGGTGTCAGTGTGACAGGGAGGGGGGGGGTGATTAGGGGGGGATCGGGGGGTTAAGGGGGGTGTTATGTGTGCCTGGCATGTTCTACTGTGGTGTGTTGTGTTGTGCACTCACTCGGATGTCTTCTCTCCTCAGCGCCGGAACGGAAAATACCGAGCCGAGGAGAGATGACGTCACATCCCCTGCCTCTGTGTACTATACAGAGGCAGGGGAAGATTCTGATTGGCTGGGAGCGATCGCGAGAGGGGGGCCACGAATGTATGGCCTCCCCCTCATCTCTGAACGCTCCCTGACCAAAGCCGACCGCCTCGGGCACTGGGGGGGGGTCCGATCAGACTCCCCGCCCGCGGGAAGGCAATCACATACCAGGTACGTGATTTTGCCTGCCCGTGCCATTCTGCCGACGTATATTGTCGTTAGGCGGTCGGCAAGTGGTTAATTACAGTGACAGCGCTGAAAGCTAAAAATTGTCCTGGGCAGGAAGGTCCGGTATATGGTGCCCGGTATTGAAGTAGTTAATAAACTAAAAAACAAGTGGAACTCCGCTTTAAACACCATACTTGGATAGACATAAATCAATTGAAAATACAAACATAATTGGTTACATGATCAAAAAAGGACATTAAAATCCAAGAAAATAACAATACAAAAGCTTAAGCTGAATAAACAGAAAAACATACCCCTATGTCGCTCCTGTGTTTTCTCCTAAAAGGGCCTGTTGTTTTTCCCACATATGAGAGTGAACATGGGCATTTGAGAACGTACACCGAATAATCAGTATTACAGTTCAGATATTCATGGATGCGATAATGGATCCCTTATGTGGGTGTGTGAAATGTTCATCACATATAAGAGAGTTGGAAATGTTAATGTCATGACGTGAGGCCTACTGGATTCACACCCTTAGTACGGTACACCCCGGGGGACGCAACACCAACCTATCATTTACATGTTTTTTAAATGAGTGATAATAGATCTGTTGGCTTGGCTGATATTATGATTATACCTATACAATCAGGACCATTTACTGCCATGACGTTAACCGGTTTCATTTTTATTCCTGTTCGTCCTTTTTCCTTTTTTTGACTATTGTGCGGTGGTGAGACTTGAGTACATTAAACATTGGGGGGTGAAAAATGAGTCTTTACTATGTGTAGGCTATGTGATTATGATTATGCATGTTACCTTTGAACTAGAAAGCCTTTTTTGTTTTTCCCATTTTTTTTTTAACCCATAGATCACCCTACTCCACTTTGCTTTATTTTTAATGGTCTGACATCTCTGTCCTCTCTTCTTCCTCTTCCTGATTTTCATTCTTTATGGCTTATTCTTTCTTGATTTATATTTAATCTTTTGCTTTTATTTTTACCTCTGTTTTCATTTCATTATTTATATACATTATTATTTTTTTCTATGAATCTTTTGTTTTATTGCTATTATTTGTGATTTTAAGTTTCTAATTATTTTCTTTTTATTTTCTTTTGCAATTTACAATGAATACAAATACATGATACAAAATACATCCCCTAAAACATCAGACATACTACAAAGCAAAAACTAAACAAGACAAATTGCACCCACCCCAAAACCAAGCACCCACCTTTGGAGCACAAAACCTATGAGAAAATATTTTCTTTTCTAAAAAATAACAATTAATGCTTACTAAAGTGAGCTATACATATCAATAGCATATACCTATTCATTAAAAAAGTGTATATATATATATATAATATATATATATATATATATATATATATATATATATATATATATATACACAAAGTCTAGTATATCCATATAGATATAAAGCAATACTTATTTGTGCAGATTGATCTATCCTGCTATAGGAGACATAGCCTCAAGCCACTGTGACCAGATATTCTCAAATTTACTCATATGCCGCGTACATACGATCGAAATTTCTGACAACAAATGTTCGATGGGAGCTTGTTGTCGGAAATTCCGACCGTGTGAAGGCTCCATAGGACATTTTTTGTCAGAATTTCCGACAACAAAAATTTGAGAGCTGGTTCTCAAATTTTTCAACAAACAAACAAACAACAAAACCCGTTGTCGGAAATTCCGATCGTGTGTATACAATTCCGACGCACAAAATTCCACGCATGCTCGGAATCAAGCAGAAGAGCCGCACTGGCTATTGAACTTCATTTTTCTCGGCTTGTCGTACGTCATCGCGTTCTTGACGTTCGGAATTTCCAACAACATTTGTGCGACCGTGTGTATGCAAGACAAGTTTGAGCCAACATCCGTCGGAAATAAATCCCAGGATTTCGTTGTTGAAATGGCCGATCGTGTGTACACGGCAAAAGAGTTCCTTAAGAAATCTGTATGTCTTTCAAAATAAATAATCCAATGTTAACCCCCCAAAAAAAGGTGGATCCTGCTCCATTAAAGCATGTTATATGACACAGTGCTTGTCATTTGGGCCCGTTTAACACCTAAAAAACCTTGCTGATCCTGCCAGTTTCTCCCCACCCTTCTGTAAATTGACCACGGTGTATCATGGCTGCTGATACCGGACACCGTGGTCAGTTTACGTGCCTCTGTCATCAGCCTGCTATCTGCTCTCCTCTCTGCTCCTGTGTCCTCCTCCTCCCTCCCCCCTCTGTCTGTGTGTGAGCCGCCCCTCCCCCCTTCTGCTTCTCTCATAACACTGACCTGTATATACCATCAGCACTGCCTCCTATTGCAGTGCCCCCCTTTTTGAATGATTTATAAATATAAATGCAGTAAATACCTCATTTAAGAGCCGAGATTGCGATCACATGACTAGCAAGCTCTCTCCTCCTCCCCCCAGACTGACATCAGCAGAAGAATCTCATCCCCACCCCCTGCATCTCTCAGAGGAGGAAAGGAGAAAGCTGGCCAGTCATGTGATCGCAATCTCGGCAGTGAAATGAGGTATTTGCAGCATTTATTTTTATAAATCACACACAGAGGGGGATACTACAATAGGAGGCAGTGCTGATGGTGTATACAGGTTAGAGTGGCATAACAACCACTTTAAGTCCAAAATCCAATCAGATAAAGTCGGAGGATAAGGGGAGGTCCCCTTGAGAGCAATCTGTCTAAGAGCCACAAAAAGAGCATGCCTAATAGTATTTACAATAGGAGGAGTATAAATATGAGGATCATGGTAACTTAGTAGGCACAAGATATTAACATCCAGTAACCCATTAAGAGTACCAACCACCTCTGCCCAATATCTCCGGAGTTTGGGGCATCGCCACAGGAGATGCATCAATGTGCCTATGTTGCCACACCTTGCACAGGTTGGAACAGATTGCAAACCAATATTATACAAAAATTCTATATACCCTATGAAGAATAAAAATCTGAGTTAGTCTATGTGATGGAGAAAGAGAAACGCGAGGTGAAGATCAAAGAAATATCTTCAGAAATAGGGCCAAGATCCTGTTGTTCCCACCCATCCCTAGATCAAATATTTTTATTATATTTGATGATGATTTTGGTTGATGTGCCCGATCGAGCTAAACAATGAGGTCAGCACTGCTGTGGCTGGCGACAATTTAACGCCAGATGTAAATACTGTGAGCAATCCAGCTTTATGCAACCGCACAATGCTGTGTGATATCTGTAGGTAATTACTGGCTCTTTTGGTGGGACTGATGATGTCATATCTATCCAGGGGTGGGTGGTGCTTTACTTTGTCTTTTTCGATTGGTGGATGTCTTTTAACCCCTTCACACTGACGTAATGCAAATATGTAAGTGGAGAAGTCCGCGCTTAGGACAGTATGAGGGCTGCTGCCTATTCCTAATTGGTACCCCAAAAGGGTCCAATATAAGAGTAAATAAGATAATAAGGGAAAAAAGACGGCGCTGCCCTAAGTATGATTGGGTATAGTATACTACATAATAGGTGAACCCAAACTATGTAACAAAGGTGCAATTACACTGTTTGTGCACAAGTGACCCAAAAAGGGTCCAAACAGATCAGTAGCAAAGAGCAGATGCCGTAGTTTCAGCGCATACGACACTCCTGCTACAGTGGAAAATAAAGTTTAAATGAAGTGCTCCCAGTGAGTAAATGTAATAAAAAATAATAAATAAAGTGAAGGAATATATCAGTGATATAGCAAAACAAAAATAGATATATAATTCCTCAGAACTCAAAAGTTTTGGGACAAAATGG
Source organism: Aquarana catesbeiana (assembly GCF_042186555.1). NCBI lineage: Eukaryota > Metazoa > Chordata > Amphibia > Anura > Ranidae > Aquarana > Aquarana catesbeiana. The sequence goes on from NC_133328.1 coordinate 639,304,292, forward strand.
CGCCAGGGGTGTGGATAAAGTGTTAAAAAATAATAATTAATTACAAGTGTATACAGTATTAATCTCCGTGTAACATTATCATATGTGTATAAAATATTTCCTACAATCTCCAAAACTTTTGAGTTCTGAGGAATTATATATCTATTTTTGTTTTGCTATATCACTGATATATTCCTTCACTTTATTTATTATTTTTTATTACATTTACTCACTGGGAGCACTTCATTTAAACTTTATTTTCCACTGTAGCAGGAGTGTCGTATGCGCTGAAACTACGGCATCTGCTCTTTGCTACTGATCTGTTTGGACCCTTTTTGGGTCACTTGTGCACAAACAGTGTAATTGCACCTTTGTTACATAGTTTGGGTTCACCTATTATGTAGTATACTATACCCAATCATACTTAGGGTAATGCAAATATGTGGCCTTTGGCTTTAGGGGTTGTACCGGGGTGTTGCCTGCAGCTGCACGCATCACTACGGTACCGTTTTGTTTAGAGCCGCTCAGCTCTAAAAGTCAGTCGGCTTTCTTGTAATAACAACCCATGAGGCTAACAACCAATGCCTTCCATGGCTCGACCGCGCTCTCCCATCCCACAGGGTGGCCCGAGCGACCAGCCAGCACATCCACCGGCTGGCCGGAGACCCAATCGAAGCTGGACTTCAATCGGGTCTCAGATCTAGTAACCCGGAAGCGATGTCATGACTTTAACTTGTAAGCAACAAGTGTCAGAAAATTGCTTAGGCATGAAGTGGTTAAATATGTTGCTGTTAATTTACACTTATCACATGCCTGACAAAGGGGTCCTGCGTGACTCTGAAACGTTGCACCTTCTTGTTTTGATGTGATCGTGCTGAAATAAAAACCATTTGGACTGAAAATGCGAGTTGTACTGTCAAATCTATTCCTAGATTTGAGGGTAAGGGTAAGAAAATTGATAAAAAGGAGCCAATAGTGAGCTAATCCTGGAGATTTCTGCCACATCCCATGAAAGGAAGAAGACCAAAATTGTATATGCCCCAAAAAGGGATATTATGGGCAGTACATAACCAGGAATTCAAAGATTGTAGGTGCAAGTAGAGTACAAGAGATGTTTTTAGAAAATTAGCAAAATGTTATTATTACATAATGCATAGAATATACAAAACACAAAAAAATTGGATATGAAGAAAACAGTAGTTATTACAAGTACACCTGCTGTATTGCTGTAACGGACCAACCTAAAGGCCAAAAATGATTAGAGTGGAGATGCAGCAAAAAAACACCCTACATGTTTCGGAATGACAAAAGAAGACTCATTTCTTTTAATGATGTGTACTTCCTTCCTCGGGGGTTTCAAAGAAGCAGATTGTTATATTTCTACAAAAAAAAGGGATATATATACATATGTATGAGTAAGTATATTTAGCACCTACATATAATATAAGAGAGGTAACAAAGTGGATTGAGTAATTTAGAGATTTCCTCTCCCATCAAAACAGAAAAGCATCATCAAATTAAATATCTGTATATCTATATACTCACAAAACATTTGTTTCTTCATTGCAACAGTAATGAGCACAGAGATGTTTAAGAGATGAGCTCCCACGTCCATGGGTCCAATGGGTTTTCACAAGTAACTCCCACCAAGTGGTTTGTTACATAGAGGTAAAAAAGACACTCTTAAGCACTGAAGGGAATTGACTTTAGTGTCCTCACAGGAGAAGACGGCAGGTCAGGGCTCACAAGAGCCACCAATGATAGGCATAAATGGCGTACATCTAATAGTAATGAAAAATAAGGAACATTGTATGTATCTGCGCACTGAAAAATCCATACACTTTAAAAATAAAATGCAGCATAAATATCAGTGTGCTATCAGAAATGAGAAGGATCTCTCTTTGTCTGATTGAGTATGGACTGGGCATAACAACAAAAAAGGGTTTGAATCAAATGACTAACCTTGGTTGTTTGGTTACACTGGTCACTCTGCAGTAAAGCAAGCTCTTCTCAGCTGTGTAGCAGAGATGTGTGTGTTTTGTGGTTAGGTTAAGCTCTGAAGAAGCTTTGAATAAAGCGAAACATGTAAGCATGATTACAACATGGTATTCGTGATGAGGACATTGAGATCGCCACCCATTCACCCGGTTCCCCCCCTCCAATTTTCCTCGGACCGTTAACTAGCACCAGAGAACTGGCTATCGATACAATCACTACGGGTGACACTACTGCAGTACACTTTTGGGAATGATCCCTTAAACTATTAGATGATTCACCCCCCCCCCCCTTTTACCTCCTGACATGGATTTCTGTATCTACAAATAAACAGAGGAGACTGCTCTGCCACTCTTCACCGGTATCTCCATGCAGCGGCTGTGACGGTAACAGATTGATCATCGAAATCTCGTCTAGATGCCGGAGGCTGCGGGTAGCTTCTTACCTGAAGATGCGGTGAGCTGTATTATCTCCTAATTACTGTTATCAGGAACTATTACATACTACATAAGCAAAATATCTGTGTAACATACAGTTCTGATACTAAGTGTCACCAGCCAGTGATCTCTGATTATAAATGTGCACTTGTCAAAACAAGGAAGTTTCTTTGCAACATAAGTAGCAATATTGGGCATACCGAGGAACTTTCACGCAGCACTAGCACCTTCCAGTTTTTTATAACTTTCTCATGTTCCGAGGAGGGACAGCCATGAACGGTTACATATCATTAAGGAAGAGAGCTCAAAAATAATCATTGTCATTTTCCAGCACTCATGGACATTTATACCAACAATTCCAACCGATCTGTGGATTGATTCTGGTCTGAAGGTGTATGTGTGGATGTGAGGGATATGTATGGTGTAATTGGGGAAATGGTGGCCACCGATGTCCTATTTAGACACTAGGTCTTTTTAAATATGTGTTGGGGATAGCAGTACCTTAATTAATAATTTTTCTATTCATTTTTGTTTAAATATTTTTTGTAATTTTTTTCTACATGGATAATTAATAAATGACTAATAGTTTTTCCACCAGTTTGTCCTCCCTGAGGAATTGCTGTGTGGCTTTTTCACAATTTTCTTATGGTAATATGTCTAATTCAGAGGACAACCATATTTAGGGGTCTCCAAAACCAATATATACATTAGGACACTCCAAATCGACGGTGGAACCGGGTGAATCTCTAGCGGGTGAGGCTGCTGTATGGCCGATAATTATTCACCTGAGAACACCGGATCTTTTTGAGAAGGAGCTGAGTTCCCTCTTCCCTTTTTTCTTTTTTCTTTACATTTGTGGTTAGGTTAAGTACCTGGTGTTGTGGGGGTGGAGAGGCAGAGCAACCAATCATTCCAATTAAGGGTGGATGTGAGCCCTGAGAAGAATAATTAACTTTAATTAAGAAGCAAACAGATAAATCCTTCAGACGCTGAAGTCTGTGTGTAAAGGTCGCCAGCCAATCGCGGCTCCCCGGCCTGAGCGGCATCCGACGTCAGTGCGCCAAGAAGCGCAGTGACATCGGACGTCGACGGAGGCCGCGACACAGAAAGAGGGCAGCCTGGCAGGGTGAAGATGGAAGCCCCTGAAATAAATGGCTTAATATTGTATAAAAAGCCTTCAATAATGATGATTTCTCGTGAGACGAATTTTGGAATTATTTCTGCTTGAGTCAGCTTAAATCAAACTGTGTGTTTTATTGTACACACATAAAACTTGGAAAATACTTATAAAAATAGTACATTCATATTCAGAATTATAGGGCGTACACATGGTCGGACTTTGTTCGGACATTCCGACAACAAAATCCTAGAATTTTTTCCGACGGATGTTGGCTCAAACTTGTTTTGCCTACACACGGTCGCACAAAGTTGTCGGAATTTCCGATCGACAACCACGCGGTCACGTACACCACGTACGACGAGACTAGAAAAGGCCGGTTCAGAACCAAGCGCGGCACCCTTTGGGCTCCTTTTGCTAATCTCGTGTTAGTAAAAGTTTGGTGAGAGACGATTCGCGCTTTTTCAGACTCGTGGCTTTCAGATCATTTTCTGCCGTTCAGTTTGTGCTTGTGGGTTTGTATCTGCTCTTCAGTGCGTGCAGTCAGTTCCTATCAGAGTTTTCTGTGTGATCTTGCCTGCTCGTTGCTGTTTTTCAGGTTGCTCTTCACAGGCCTTGCTGTTCTTCAGTGCGTTCTGTTACTTCGTTCTGAGCAGCCGACCGTTTTCTAGCCATGTTTCGTATGCGTACTCCTCGTAGAGTTCGTGCTGTGCGGGGGCTTGGTGTTGGGGTCCTGACCTTGACACAAGTCCAGTCCATGAACAGGGTGAGGAGGAGTTCATGGACCAAGAATTGGTTGCTTCAGCGTGACCAGTTCTGTCATATGCCTTTGCTCCGTGAGATCCGTGAGAATAATCCTGATGATTTCAGGAACTTTCTCAGGATGACGGACCCCGTGTTTCACCGTTTGTTGGCTTCGCTGACCCCCTATATTAGCAGGCAGGATACCTGCATGAGGCAAGCCATCACTCCGGAGCAGAGGTTGGTCGCTACCTTGCGGTATTTGGCCACAGGGAGAAGCCTGCAGGACCTCAAGTTCTCGACAGGCATCTCCCCCCAGGCTCTGGGGATCATTATCCCAGAGACCTGTTCTGCCATCATCCAGGTCCTGCAGAAGGAGTATATGAAGGTAAGATTTTTATCCTTTAATATCACATTTTATTGTATTGAATGTTTGCTAATATTTTGTATTTCTTTCCTCATTCCCTAATTACCATGATTGTAATATGCTGTGAATGTCCCCTTTGTCCTCATGCATGCTGGATTTTTATGTAATTATTATTTTCGGTCCTTCATACATATTTGCTCTTCAATAACCTCCCCAGCATGGTGTCTCCTGCCCTATATTCACCTCATGTAGTCACTTAACAATGTATTTTATCAGCTCCATAGTAGTGCTTTACCCCAAACACCCCCTAAAATGTTTGGTAATGTTATTTTTTATTTAAATTCAGGCAGAGTGGCAGAGGCTTTTTTTGTGGTGTCCCCAAATAATTTTTAGTAACCCTCCCTCCCCCCAACTGCTAAGTCAGCTGATCCCAATTCTCTATGTATCCTCAATCATCTATCTGCTGACTTTGCCAAACCCATACACACTATACCCACCTCTTTAGTGCTCAGATGTATGGATGAATTCCCCAAAGCATGTAGTGCAAGGGCCTGCCTGTATACTTTTCAATGGTACTGTTTAAAGTTTTTGTAATAGCAGAATGTCCAAATGTCCTCAAATGTGTACAATGTGTATTTATATCTTTGTATTATGACACTTCTTACCTGTCCAGTGGTCTGCCAATAGTGTAACTAAGGAGGGGCTGTTCCAAGTAATACCCTGTATTTAGGCATTCATCTCTCAATGAAGTGAAGAGGGTTACCTGTCCAAGAGTTCCCCCCCCTATAATGTTAGAAATGGCCCATGAGAGGGGGGAGGGGGAATATGATAGGTGTACCTTATACTTTGGCCTTGTTAAATTCCCCTTAATAAATGCTATCTGGAGGTTGCCCCATAATGTTTGTGTCTAATCTGCTTGCCATGTTTACTGTGAAAAAATAGTAATGTTTATTGTTTTTTCCTCAACAGTTTCCTTCCACGCCACAGGAATGGCAGACTGTGGCCTCCCACTTTGCCCAGCGGTGGGACTTTCCTAACTGCGGAGGGGCAATTGATGGGAAACACGTCCACATCATCCCACCACCCAACTCGGGGTCGCACTATTATAATTACAAGGGGTTTAATAGTATAGTGATGTTGGCGGTGGTGTCGGCTAATTACGACTTCTTGTATGTGGACGTGGGGAAGAATGGCCGGATGTCCGATGGTGGAGTCATCGCCCAGACGGAGTTCTACAGGCGTCTCCAGAATGGCAGCTTGGACTTGCCAACTCCAGAGGACAATGTGGAAGGTCTCCCATTTGTGTTCGTTGCTGATGAAGCGTTTGCGCTGGGGGACCACCTGATGCGGCCATTCCCGATGAGGACCCTCACCCCGGAACAGAGGGTTTTTAATTACCGGCTGGCCAGAGCCCGAAGAGTGGTGGAGAACACATTTGGAATCCTGGCCAGCCGGTTCAGACTATTTCTGACACCCATCCATATGGCAGAGTATAAACTGAACCATATAATACTGGCGTGCTGTGTTCTCCATAATTTTTTAAGAAAACATTCTGCCAACTATGCTGGATCAGTTGGGCCTGAGGCCGGAATCCTACATCCAACAACACTGACGGCGCTTGAAAGTGGCCGTCCTGGCTTGCCCTCCCTGAGTGCCCGTGATGTCCGGTTACGATACCTGGAGTTCTTTGCGGGTAGGGGGGCTATCAATATGCCAGACAATATGTGAAGCCTTTTTCAAATTAAAAAAAAAAGAAATTCTTTGTGGATATTTACTGCTTGTGTTTGTTTTAGCTGACCCTGACAGAAATGTGTGGAGTCCAGAAAATGTCGTGATTGGGTAACCTTATACAAAGCACTGTTGGCTGGTATTTCCTAAATGCAAAAACACATTTCACTCCAAGTGCACTTGCAACTGCACTGAAACTGCACTTGTAGTGCAAAGTGGATTTGCCCTTAGGAAATAACCCCCATTTTTGCATAAAACAGCAATTACATCACCCCAAAAGTGTTGTAGTGTTGAGACAATAATCCACACATTCTCGAGTAAGCCACTTTTTTATACCTGCACAATCACATGTGCATTTACCAAAGGTTTTTAAAACAAACCAACATGTTTGTTGTATAACAATTTTTGCAGTAGCATTATCAAAAATCGAAATATTCATTTCAGATAAAACAGGCCTGTGTAAAACCAACAAGAAAGCCAAAAAACTTGAACTTACAAAGTTCACATTAGGTAAAACCTGAAGGCTATATCAGACATCAGTATTTAGGAACTGTGTTTGATATAGCGTTCAGATGGGGGGAAATCACCCCTGGAAAAGCCAAATTTGGAAGATGCACACCAATTTACGAATGTCAACATGTGCTATCTGCCATCAGGGGGGATCAAGGGACGTGTTTTGGGGGAGCAAGCCCTTCCTCACCGCGACTTTATAATTGAGGAAGGGGTTGCACCCCCAAAACGCCTCCATTGATCTCCCGTGATGGCAGATAGCACATGTTGGCACACTGTGTGCATCCTCCAAATTTGGCTTTTCAAAACATTGAAAAAAATTTTAAAAGATTGGACCACAATAAAACAAGTGATTTTGTGGGGTTTAAATTCGCCCCAAAACATCAATGATGTTATTATTTTTTTTAATCACATCATTGATTTTTTGCTGGATGTTTTGCAGTTCGGCATTACACCCCATGATCTCCCCGATCAGGATCTGGGCACTTTCAGAAGTAAAGCGTTCTCTATCCCTCACATCACGATCACCTAAAAAGAGATAAAGAACAAAAAAAAAGGTCTCAAAAATCTGCCACCATCCATCTCTTTTACCTGAGCCTGTGGTCGCAGACACTCACCTGTTGTGGTGCCAATCTCCACCACATCTTCTTCTTCCTCCTGCTCTTCTTCTTGGGTTTGGGGTATTTCACCTTCTTCCATAGGTGGGGGGTCTGTGTTCTCCTGGGATGAGGGGTGTCCTCCGAGTCTTTTCTCCCCTATGTAAAACAAAAATGGTAGAATTAGCACACAGATATTTGATGGCAGAACTAGAAATAGGAAACATTGCTTGGAAGTGGGGTACAATTGTCTATTTTAGCCGAGTTCCAAGATGTATATTTTTTATTGCCCTTTGTCAAGCTGCAATACTTTACCTGTTTTGTAGAAACTTCACAGATGTAGCCCCCCCTATAGTATACACTGGAGCACCTGTGTGCCCGCCCTAATAAAAATGGTGTTCTGTGTCCAGATGTGAAAACAGCTGCTCAGTGTCCTCTCCTTACACACAATCTAGTTGGCATTTCATTCTAGTAACAAACCCATCTACACAAACAAATATTTGGCATCCAAGTAGGCCCCAAAAAATGTGTGAAAATGCATATGGCCTAAACAATGGTGTTCTAGAGGCTGAAAGAAAAATGTTTGATACGAACGAATAATGGGCCCATGAACATTAAAGTTGCCCTTTTAAACGTTACAATTAATAAAAGCATATGGAGCAGAACGAATGGAATAAAGACAGAAAGAATAGGAACACAGCACAACTACTTACTTTTTTTCAGCACTCTTCGGATCTTTCGGTACTGCTCTGGCTCTCTCAACTTCAGGTCCGACCACCGCTTCCTGAGCTGATCTTTAGATCTTCGTACCCCGAAATTCCTGTGAAGGCTTTTGATCACTTTAGCAATGATTTTTGCCTTTCGGATGTTGGGGTGTGGGTAAGGCCCATATTTTCCGTCATAGTCGGACTTCCTCATGATGTCAACCGTCTCCAACATCTCCCCAAAGGACATATTTGTGGCCTTAAAACGTCTCCTTCTGGATCGGGACATGCCTGGATCCGGGCTTTCCTCCTCCTCCTCCTCGTTGCTATAATTAGCACACACCAGCTCTAAATCCGCCATCATGCTCTTCACCCACTGCGCCAAACGAAAAGGGGCAGGGAATAGATTAGAAAGAACGTCAGGGGCGGGCGGAGTTACACGCATGCGCAGTGTGTATAAAGCGTAACACGCGTGCGTATTACGTACGATCTGTGAGTGGAGGAAGGAGCATTGGACGCGCCGATCGTAAGAACGAAGGTAAGAGACAAACTTGTGCCTATACTGCTTCTAGATTGAGGCCTATATTGTAACAAGATTAGGAGAGTTTTGTCTGACATTAGGCTTTGTCTTGTGTTGTGTCTTGCAGTGAACATGGATATGCTACTCAAAGATAATGACTTCATGTCAGTATTCCTAGAGATGCTAAGGGAGCTGCCCTGTCTGTGGGAGATTAACCACCCCCATTTCAAGAACCAAGCAAAGAGGAAGGCAGCACTGGAGCAATTGTGTGAAATTGTGAAGCAGGTGATCCCCACGGCAGACATCACCTATTTAAAGATCTTCATTGGTGGCCTGAGGAGTACATATCTGAGGGAGCGCAAGAAAGTCCTGGATTCACAGAGATCCGGAGCAGCAGATGACATCTATGTCCCCAAGATGTGGTACTATGACAGGCTGCACTTTCTGGCAGGCCAGACTGAACCCAGGCCATCCCTCTCCAGTCTTCCTTCCACGCTTCCTTCCCCCCCGGCTGAGGCTTCTGACGCCCAACCTGGGCCTTCCAGGCCGCATGTGGAGGAGCCCAGATTGAGCCGGGTATAGCATTCCTCTAAATATTTCTGCTTGTCCAATCAATGATGTTAACTAGATGTTAGTTGGGAGTAGTAATTTAGGATTGTGATTGATGAAGCAAAAACTAAAACCATGTCCCTTTTTCATACACAGGGAAGTCTCAGTCAGGAGGTGGCCAGGCCGAGCCGGCTGGCTGATCTGCAGGTCCCTCCACCCCCCCTGAAAAGAGAAAGTGGCAGTAGGAGGAGTACCCTAGAGGAGGCTGCTATAGGATTCTTTTGGAGGGCTACAGAGGTCCCGGGAGCACCCCACACCATGGAGGAGAACATTGCTGCCTTCATAGCATATAAAATGCAGAGGATGGAGGAGGGCCAAAAAGTCATGTGTGAGGCCCTCATATCGGAGGCTCTGGAGAAAGGTATGAGGGGCCAAATTACACCTCAGACACACCTTCGCGTTGGTCCTCCTCCTCCCTCTCCTCCAGGTCCTCCCAGTCCTCCTCCAGGTCCCCCCAGTCCTCCTCCAGGTCCCCCCAGTCCTCCTCCAGGTCCCCCCAGTCCTCCTCCTCCTCCAGGTCCTACTCCTCCTCCTGCCACATCTCCAACTGCACAGCCACAGCCGGGAAGGAAGCGTGGAAGGAAGACCAGACAGTGATTGCCCTGGATCCAGTCTGGTCGGCCAAAAAATGTAGCCTCTTGTGGTACCACAGCCTGGGGACACAGATGTCATCTGCTGCTATCCGGATCTCTGCGAATTCTGGACCAGACTGCCCTCCCTTACATATGGACTCCTCAGGCCACCAATTTTGATGTTGAAGAATTGATGTCTGCCGTGGGGGTCCCAGGCTTCGCTAATTTCTCATGTTGATCCAGTGTTGCCTTCCTCTTTGTTTGGTTCTGATCCCTTAATAAAGGATTTTTGTTTGGAATTATACTCTCCTATGTGTTTTACTTCAAAAATGACAGTTGGTTTGTGAGGATTCAGGTACATTTCAAATATACAATGTGAAATGAACAAGGGACACCAACACCAAACAATCTCCTGGAGATTAAATAATAAAAGATATCAATGGTGTTGGGGTAACTTGACACACAAAACACACACAAAAATATTCTGGAGTAAAAATAAAAATAACATTGAACAAAGATCAGCCTTGGAAAAAATCCAAACATTAAAGAAAAAAAAGGCTGAAAATACAAAAAAAAATAAAAAAAAAGTCAGATGTGACAACTAATAACAATATATTCAGGGAATCCCACTAAAAAAACACAAATAAAAGTTTGTGAGAAGTGTGTGTGAATATGAGCAGCAAAACTACTTCATTCTTGTCACATTATAAAGAAGAAGAGAGTGCGCTGTATTAAACCATTTTGAACATTGCAGCGTGACGAAAGTGCTGTATCCATTGCGAACGCTAAGTTTACCAGAATGAGCTGTCCCGTCTCGGAATTTCTTCTGAGCATGCATGGCACTTTGTGCGTCGGAACAGGCCACACACGGTCGGAATTGACGCGATCGGATTTTGTTGTCGGAAAATTTTATCTCCTGCTCTCCAACTTTGTGTGTCGGAAAATCCGATGGAAAATGTCCGATGGCGCCCACACACGGTCGGAATTTCCGACAACATGCTCCGATCGGACATTGTCCATCGGAAAATCCGACCGTGTGTACGGGGCATTAGTGTTGTTTCATATATGCAAAAAATGTTCAAATATAGTTCATTTGTTTCAAAGATCTGAAAAAAAGTTCTTAAAGTCATTAGACCATGTGCTTCCCTTTGTATTAGCTCTTCAAAGATGGCCGATTAACTTCTTGTGTCCTGGAAGAAATGCTGTATGCATAGAATAGCTATGTGTCTTGAATAAGTGTGTGTAGCTTGGAAGCAGGAGATGTAAGAAAGAGGCAGAAAGCTGTTTATCCTTTGATTATATGAACTCAGTCTTTCAAATTCGCGCCCAAACACAAATCCCTCCCATACACTCCCCTTTCTCCTCCTTCCTAAGAGTGGGGGCTAACAGAGAGCAACATCTGGTCTAATTTAACAAACCTTCTAAACATGAAACAAGATATATGTGTGAGAGAGACCTTCAGACTAAACATCAGACCATTTAAAACATAAACGCATATATCAAACAGAGTATCGGTTACATAGGAAGATTTTCAACCCATACATATATTATTTACAAAATCCATCAAATTCTGACAGGGTCTTGACCTGCAGTCTCAGTCAATGAGTCGCCATCTGAATATCATTAGCTCAAAGTCTTATCATTCACACAAATATGGAAAATGCATATTCTTTTTAATAAAGCCAATTAAAATTTAGATATTAAGAATATAACAGCCCCCTAGTGCGCAGGCGCGAGACACTGGATCTGGCGCATACGCATAGATGCTGCTAACAGAATGCCTCCATCCCCACAGTGAGAGAACGGAGGCCTTTCCGTGTCAGGGAGTACCGACGAGCCATCCCAGTGGGGACAGTCAAGAAAGTATCAGGCCCAGACAGTTCAGTGTGACTGTAAAAAAGAGGGAAGAAGAAAATAATGGTCCCAGTTAAGTTAGAAAAACTTGACCAATATACCCTCGACTATAAGGACGTGGGAATCACATCTGTACAGAGGTAATGAAGGTGATAATCCCTAAAAGAGAAAAAAGAAAAAGTTATTAAAGCGTAATATTCCACATGAACAGTATAGGCAAAGAAAAAATACAAATATAAGTTTTTTATACCGAGATATAGTATATACTATTCAATTTGATAACATAATAGAATATTTGATATAGAGTTCATTTAAAAACATTCTTCCTATGCTTGGCAAGCTAGAGATAAACATTAAGTTTGACCCAATTGGGAAAAAGGGGAAAGAATTGGAACAAGATGAAAGAGCTGAAAACCAAGAGAAGAAACAGGAAGAGGGGAAATGGTGAACATCACAAGAGCATAAGGCCTTTTTATAATTCCTTATCATAGCCCCCTGTGGCGAAGCCTGGGAGGAAGGGTTTCAAATTAAAGGCTTCATTGAGGCCCGGTGGCATTGTCGCGTCAAGTCTTGATAGCCAGCGGAGTTCTCGCTGTAGGAGAGCTTTATTGAAATCTCTGCCATGGGAACTTGGATGTACTGTAAGCGGTCTATTACCAGGATGGATATTTTGGGACAGATGCCACCATGTACTTGGGCTATGTGTCTACCTAGCGGGAGGTCAGGGTCGGCTGATTGCATGGCCCTGAGATGGCGAAAGAGTCTCTGCCATAGTTTTTGTAGTGTTTTTCCCACATAAAAGCAGTTACAACTGCATAATAGTAGGTACACTACTCCTGTTGTTTGACAGTTTGAAAAATGTTTAGGTATGAAGTGCATGCCCTTAGGCAAGTATATGTTCCTCCTTGTGTCCATGTACTTACAGTAGGAACAAGATCCACATTGGAACGTGCCCACTGTAGTACATGGATCACCTCTCTCTTGTCCATTATATTCACTCTGGACTAATAAATCACCCACAGAAGTGGCTCGTCTGTATAGATGTAAAAACTAGACTATCTGGATGAATCCTGCACAGGTGGCAACCCCTCTGCACCACAGATCTTTCTAGGGAAATGGCAACAACTTGCTCTAATCACACATCATTTACAGAGACCTTCTAACAAGCCAACCTGATGTATCTTGAGCTTCACATTAGCATATAAGCACCTAAAATTATCATTTAATCATCAGGAAAGCATCTTTTTTTTTTTACCTGTGGTGGGTGCTCAAACTTTACAGAAGTAAAGCAAAAAAGTGCACTTGGGGTGTGTCTCTGGGCTTTCTTCTGAAGAAGGACTCCTCCCTGAGGCCCCGAGCAACAAAGGCTCCTGACAGGGATAAGGCACACTCAGGTTCACCTAGCCAAAAGGCCTGGTGGACCCCCCTTCCTCATGGTCAGCTGAAGCCGCCCACCAAGTACTAGGTGAGGGGCTCTCCCAAAGAGAGACCCAGAAGAAAGTAAGGAACCTGCCTGCCACACATCCCCCCCTAGACCTCAGGGTAGGCCCGGCACCCACAAGGGAACACAAAAAAAGTGCAAGTGACACGCACATGGATAGCAAATAAATATACAAAAATAAAGAAGAGCAGGTGCATTGGTTAGGTCTTAAAGCCTGGTAACAAAAATGCTTCAGTCTTGGCCGAAAGTCTTAGCCCATGAGGTGTAGTGCAGAAAAAAGCAAGGAGGTGTCGTATTCTAGTGCTTGTTCTCACAGTAGTGTCCAAAACCCATAGTGATACTTAAGAGCACCCCCAGAGTGCCACTCCCAGAGGTGCTTGACATTTCGGGCTCTCTGCCTGCCCAGACTATGTAGCACCACCCAAATCAGGAGACACTGGGCCCCTCAGAACCCTCTATGCCAGGGAAGTACTCCCGACTAACACCTAATGTGGTGCATGCTCTGTTGGAATTTCTTGCCCATCTGGAAGTTTCCTCAGGACCCCAATTATACCAGCAGGAGCACTAAACAGACATCCTGGCCATAAAGCCATAATGACTGAAGAGCCTCCCTAAAGGACACTGATACTGATACACAGATACTACACTTGATCTTAGCCAAAGGACCAGAAAAGCATCTAATGAATTTTCTTTATCACATTATGATCCATATTGTCTATCTATAACAGGGTTTCTCAATCAGGGTTCCTCCAGAGGTTTCTAGGGGTTCCTTGAGCAATTTCTGCCTCTTAGATAAGTTCCCACTGACACCATTGATCTCTTTAGCTATCCGTAAGGGAGTTACATAGTTATAGTTGGTAAAATTGAAAAAATACACCAGTCCATCCAGTTCAACTTGTGCGGGTGTGTGTGAATGTGTTTATTTCAATAGTAAAATGTATATTCCTGTATGTTGTGATCATTAAGATGCCCATCTAATAGTTTTTTGAAACTATCGATGCTCCCTGCTGATACCACTGCTTGTGGTAAAAAATTCCACATCCTTACTGCTCTAACAGTAAAGAACCCTTTTTGGTGATTATGGTTAAACCGCTTCTCTTCCAATTTCAGTGAATGGCCACGTGTCTTTTTAAACTCCCTTTCACTGAAAAGATTTTTCCATATGCTAGGGTCACCAGTAGGGATGAGCTTCGAGTTCGAGTCAAACATGAGTTCGACTTGAACATCGGCTGTTCGATCGTTCGACGAAGATCGAATATTATGGGGCGTTCGCACCAAATTTGAGCGGCCCGTCACACCCCATAATGCACTGCGTCATCGCAGTGCATTGCTGGCTGATGATTGGCCAAGCATGCACTATGACCCGCATGCTTTGGCCAATCACAGTGCCGTAAGCAAAGAGAGCCATAATTATGGCTCAAGGGGTTAAGTCCACGCCCCACACTATATAAGGCTGCCTGCACGTCGGCCTTGTGTAGTGTGTTGCTGGCGGAGAGAGAGAGATAGAGGAAGAGAGAGTGTCATTTCATTTACTTTGAGCAGGCAGTTTATTCAGTTAGCTAGATCTCACTGCAGACCGTTCATGCTGTACTGTTTCTAATCTACTTCAGGCAGGCAGGTGATTCAGTTAGTTGCAACATATTTTGTATATATATATATATATATATATATATATATATATATATATATATATACACATCCCAGCTTTGTATATATATTGTGGGGAATTAGCTCGTGGGGATCACCTTTTTCTGAATGACAGTCAGCAAACGTGCACTTTCTTCAAAATCTGGCGGATGCCAGGTTTATTTGCAGGAGGTTTGCAAAATAAAAACAAACAAATAGTAAATTAAATCCTTGGTATCCGGCGCTAAATAAACAAATAGTCTCCTCTCTATAAAGTGCGGGGCTGGTCCCCATCACCCACAAAACATGCGGAAAAGCAAAAGTTTTTAGTCCAACACCCAGGGCTCCTCTCACTCAGGTTCCTTCCTGAGTCTCAAAACCAGAGAGCTCTGCTGTGCTCTCTTCCTGGTCATTTAAAGTCCAGCTGAGTGTGGGCTCAAGTGGACCAGAACATCCAGGCCAGAACCTAGCCTGCCACAGAGGCTGGAAAAACCCGGGTTGGATTTTGATTCAATCCCTTACAACAGAATGAATGCAAGGTGAAATATAGAAATTATCCACTATATCACCTCGCATACCATCACATATCCTCCCCCTCTGCTCAAGCCCCTGCAGCTGTGCAATTGACCCAAGCATACAGTGCATGCGGGAGAGGGCATCTGCATTGTTTTGGAGCTTGCCCGGCCTATGCTCTACTGTAAACTTAAAGGGCTGTAGAGCCAGGAACCATCTTGTCACGCGGGCATTTTTCTCCCTGTTGTCACACATCCACTTTAGGGGAGCATGGTCATACTTCAGGGACTCCAAGGCCCATTTAATAGCGAGAAACTTCACACTCTGGAACAAGTTAAGAAGTTTTCTTTATTTGTCTCGTACGAGGAGACAAGTTACAACAAAAGAACAGATATTTGCCTATTGGTTTTGACCTCTATGACCCGTGCAATAGGGCAGCATAAACAGAGTTCAGCCTTATGAGCTTCTATCTGACTTGTCTGTCTAACAATTGTAGAGCTTGCATTTAGATACCCTTTTACAAGCCTATCTCAGCCATCTGTCCTAGATATGATTGGTCGCTAAGATCTACGTCAATGTAACCAACCATAAATCTGACACCTGTTCTACAACCAGATAAACTTAATTATTCCCAGAATTCCTATATGTTCATTAAAGTGATTTATAACTGTTTTTGTCCAATTAAAAACATCTGTGTAGAGACAGTATGGCACCCAGCTGTGTTAAATCAAACCCTCCTCATCTTGATAAGATTTAACTAACTTCAAGAATTACAGATTTATGACTTTGAGAGAATGAACCTTCAATAACCCCACCAGATGTGTTATATGTGTTACTATATATGTGTAAAAGTACTGTATCACTTACTATATATATATATATACATACATATACATACACACACACACACACACACACACACACACACATTAGAGGTCGACCGATATATCGACCGGCCGATATATCGGCCGATATTTGGCTTTTTTTACTTAATCGGCATCGGCTGATTGTGCTGATAAAAAAGGCCGATTATAACTTCAGCGGGACTTGCAAATGACTTCTGTAATAGAAGTTAATGCAAGTTGTCTGAAGTTTGTCTTCTCTCCTCCCTGGGCAGCCTGCCAAGTCTGATAAGAAGATACATTGTATCTCTTCTTGGTTCTTTTATCAATAGACTGAACTCCTTGTGTAGAAGCTCTCAGTTTAACCATTTAAACACTAAATCTTTTCTGACACTTGTTGCTTACAAGTAAAAATCCTGTATTTTCTGCTAGAAAATCACTTAGAACCCTCAAACATTATATATATATATTTTTTTTAGCAGAGACCCTAGGGAATAAAATAGCGGTTGTTGCAATATTTTATGTCATACAGTATTTGCGCAGCGGTCTTTCAATTTAAAAAAAAAAAAATACACTAATGAAATTTAAAAAGCAGTAAAGTTAGCCCATTTTTTTTCGTCCAAAAGTTTTGATTACCTGTTTTTGTGTATTTAATATTTTAAGATATAGTTATTAATTTTTTTAATCTAAATTCTACATACAAGTGAACTGATTTGAGGTTTGTTTTGTTTAATAAAATGTATAAATGTAAAAAATTTTCTGTATCACTTATTACTTCAGGCTGCTTTCATCCTGGAGCGGGCAGGCGTTGACGGTAAAACGCTGTTAGTTTTAGCAGTGCTTTACCGTCATTTTAGCGGTGCTATTCGGCTGCTAGCGGGGCGCTTATAACCCAGCTAGCGGCCGAGGAAGGGGTTAAATGCGCCCATGAAGCGCTGCTGCCGAAACGCTTTGCAGGCGCTTCGGCAGCGGTGCGCATTCATTTCAATGGGCAGGAGTGGTGGAGGAGCGCTATACACCGCTCCAAAGATGCTGCTTGCAGGACTTTTTTTTAACATCCTGCCAGCGCATCGCCTCAGTGTGAAAGCACTCGGGGCTTTCACACTGAGACTGCAGGGGAGCCATTTTACAGGCATTTTACAGGCGCTATTTTTAGCCCAAAAGCGCCTGAAAAACGCCCCAGTGTGAAAGGGGTCTAACTGTTAGATTTTATGAGATGAAGGGAAAAAATAAATAAATAAATAAAAATCGGCCTAATATATCGGCCCAAAAAAATCGGCATCATATATCGGCCATCGGCCACCGCGATTTCTAAATATCGGCATCGGCATCTCCTCATTCAATGCATTTTAACAGTTTTAATGAGGGCACAAGCAGACCTTTGTTTGACCCTGTCAAACTTAATTAATGTACTGTACATACCTTTCCCGTATTCCACATAATTGTTTTAACCACCTGTTATAAGATGTTATCTTATCTTATCAGGCTGTATTTCACTGCTGTCAAAAGTTCTCTCTTCTTCTAATTAGTAAATAAAAATGAACTATCCTATCTCTGTGTCAGGGCTGGCCTCAGCCCTTCCTTCTCTGAGCTGGCCACTCAGCTGTCGGCTAATACCAGCTCCCATCTATCTCCACAGTTACCCAGCTGTTGTTGATTCTGCTCATCAGTCCTGCCTACTTAAAGCCGTCCAGCTCACTTGATCTCTGCCTTCGCCTTTGTCAACATCAGAGAGACTTTCTCCTGCGTTCCTGTTGAAGACTTGCTCGGCTGACGTTCCTTCTGGCTCCTGATCCTGCTTGCTGTAGTACTACGTTTATCTCTGGCTCTCTGACATTTGCTTGGCTGACTACCCGATCCGGTTACTGAACTCTGGCTTGTTTTGACTACGCTTACTCTGTTTACCTTATTATTATTATTATTATTATTATTATTATTATTCAACAAGTGTGATTTAACTATACTTCTGTCTCGGTCTGATTCATGGTTCCTGATACTCGTGATTTATATGCATTTCAAGGACTTGAGACAAGTCTATATAACTTGAAACTATTCTAATGAACTTTCACCCAGTAAACTATAAAAGTATGAGAAAGAAGCAGAAAGGTCATCTAAAGTTCAACATTTTCTATATCTACGAAATAACATATATTGGTTAATATGAAATTCTACTACTTTTAAACAATCATTTGCAAACAAACATAAATGATTATAAAATAAGAATCTAAATTCTCTAACACTAAAGGAATCTACCACTGCTTGTACGCGGGGCAGGTGCGATTCCCAATCTGGGCTGTGGACCACCACATCGTCCAAATAAGCATACGGGCGATGTGGTCTCAAAGTCTTGTCCATCATTCGCTGGAACGATGCAGGGGCCCCCTGCAGACCAAAAGGCATCCACTTGTACTGAAACGAGCCCTCAGGAGTGGAAAAGGCAGTCTTCTCCTTGGCCGATTCAGTTAGCGGTATTTGCCAATAGCCTTTCGTTAGGTCTAGGGTTGTTATGTATCGAGCCTGTCCCAACCTGTCCACGAGTTCGTCGACCCGGGGCATTGGGTATGCATCAAACTTGGAGACACTGTTGAGTTTCCTAAAGTCATTTCAAAACTTGATAGTGCCATCAGGTTTTGGAACCAGCACTTTGGGGCTCAACCACTCACTGTGGGACTCTTCTATCACATCCAGCTCTAACATATTTTTTATTTCTTCCGCGACTGCCTCTCACCTGGCCCCTGGGATTCTATATGGCTTTACATATACCTGAACCCCTGGTTCCGTCACTATGTCATGTTGGATTACCTTGGTCAGTCCGGGTAAGGGGGAGAAAGTCTCAGCCCTAACTTCACTTTGTTGTGCCAGGGACAGGGAATCCGTTATGGGAACGTCAGGTGTCACTGGTACCCGGTCTGTTGGAGGTGGGGAAGCGGCCAGTAATGTCTCTCTGTCCTTCCAGGGCTTTAAGAGATTCACATGATAGATTTGGTGTGATTTCCTTTACCCTGGTTGGTAGACTTTGTAGTTTACCTCCCCCACCCTTTCGACAACCTCAAAAGGACCCTGCCACTTGGCTAGGAACTTACTTTCCACTGTGGGAACCAGTACCAACACTCTGTCCCCAGGGCTGAAAGTACGGACCTTGGCACCCCGATCATAGACCCTCCTCTGGGCCTCCTGGGCTCGCTCCATATGTTCTCGCACCAGGGGCAGGACAGCTGCGATTCGATCCTGCATCAAGGATACATGCTCTATGATGCTTCTATATGGGGTGGCCTCTCCTTCCCATGTCTGTTTGGCGACATCTAGCAGCCCCTTGGGATGTCTACCATACAAAAGCTCAAAGGGGGAATAGCCTGTGGATGCCTGCGGAACCTCACGTATGGCAAACATGAGAAATGGTAGCAAAAAATCCCAATTTCTCCCATCTTTGTCGACCACCTTTTTTAGCATACTTTTCAAAGTTTTATTAAATCTTTCGACTAGACCATCTGTTTGGGGGTTGTAGACAGAGGTACGGAGATGGGAGATTTTGTATAGTCTACACAGTTCCTTGGTAACCTTGGACATAAATGGGGTACCCTGATCGGTTAAGATCTCTTTAGGGATCCCCACTCTACTAAACACCTGGACCAACTCCTTGGCAATAGCCTTGGCGGAGGTGTTGCGCAAGGGTATGGCCTCGGAATAGCATGTCGCATAGTCCAGGATCACCAGAATATGCTGGTGACCCCGGGCAGATTTCACAACTGGACCCACCAGGTCCATGCCAATCCTCTCAAAGGGGACCTCGATTATTGGCAGAGGGACAAGGGGGCTGTGAAAATGGGGCGACGGCGCCGACATTTGGCACTCAGGGCACGATTCGCAGTACTCCTTGACATCTGCATGCAACCCGAAAAAACAGAAAAACCTCTGGGCGATTCCCCCTATTACATGACCATGGGCCAGGTCTAGCACCACCCTGTGGAAGGGTTTGGTAACCAGTAGCTGTTCTATCTCGTCCTCTCCACGTTTTACCACTTGATACAATAAATTGTTTTTAAAGGCCATGTAGGGGAAAGACACCCCCAGTTGGGATCTATGGGTTCCCCATCCAACATCTTAACATTTTCCCTGGCTCTCACGAGGGTGGCATCTCGCAGTTGCTCACCACAAAAACTACTCTCATTGTCAAGGTCAACGGTGTTCTCCTGTTCATTACCCTCAGGCTGGGAGCTAGCTTCCAGGTCCTCCGGCTCCCCAGCCATGACAGGGAAAAGAAGGAGATCTCCAGCTTTCTCGATCAACAGCGCCCCCCTTCTTTTGGCAAAAAAGGTCCGGTGAGAGTTCCCGTGCTTCCCCAGCAGGGGGAGCTCCATCTACCAGCCTCCCTTTGCTCTCCCATAACTTCCAAAAATGGGGAAAATCTCTCCCCACTAAAGCTTCATGAAGCAGTGAAGGTACCACCCCCACTAAATGGGTTATAGTGCCCCAGGAGATATCAACCTCATCCACCACTGTCTGGTAGTCCTGAGTGTCCCCATGGATGCAAATTACCCCAATAGTACTGGGGTGTAGATTTGTGGGGTTCACACAATCATTCCTGACTAGGGTCACCACACTACCAGAGTCTAGCAGGGCTGTGAGTTTCTTTCCATCCACTGAAATAACACACATCTGTTTTTCAATGCGACTCTGACATGATGCAGTACATGCGACCTGTGCAGAGACATGTGTCTTTTCATATAAGCATAATCGCATTGCATAGGTTCATCATCTATAGGACAGTTTGCAGCAATATGCCCTAATGCATGGCAACGAAAACACTGTATGTGCTCTACCCCCAGTCCTCTTAACGGTTCCAAAGACCTTCCTGGCTTCTTTGGCCAGTCTTCAGGTCTAGGACCCACAGTCTCATCAGCTGTAACAACAGTCTTATCAAACTTCCCCATGCTCTTGAACCCCGGAACAGTCTTACCCGAACGGTGATCTTGTACCCCTAGACACACCGAAGTAGGGCGTAGACGGGTTCACCAAGTCCTCAGTAGCGATGTACCTCTCTACTAGGTCCACCAACTGGGTTGCAGTTTTGGGATCCCCTTGTCCGACCCACTTCCTCAGAGCAGCAGGGAGCGCACACAGGTACCGGTCAATTTCCACACGCTCCACGATCTGAGGGCCTGTCAAGGTCTCCGGCTGCAACCACTTCCTAGTGAGGTGGATCAGATCGAACATTTGAGAACAGGCTGGCTGATTGCTGGTCCATTGATGCACGCGCTGGGCCCGGACCGCCATAGTGACACCCAAGCGTACGAGTATCTCTGTCTTCAGCGTCTCAAAGTCCTGGGCCTTGTCTTGTTCCAGATCAAAATAAGCCTTTTGAGGTTCTCCTGACAGAAATGGGGCCAACAGGCCCGCCCACTGTTCTTTTGGTCATCCTTCGCGGACAGCAACTCTCTCAAAAGTCGCAAGGTATGCCTCAACATCATTGGCAGGTGTCATGTTCTCTAGGTGGTAGGAGGCACGTACCATCTTTGGTTCCACTGGCACAGGCGGTGAGGACCCCTTCCTTAGTTCCCCCGGAGCCTCTGCGAACTGCCGGTTCATCTCCTGCTGGGTCGCCTGTTGGGCTGCAGCGGCCTCTGCGACTTGGCGGTTGGTTTCCCGTAGGGCTGCATTGGCCTGTAGCAGGGCCTTTATCATTTCCTCCATCTTCAGAAATTGCCCGCTGAATCCACCATGTGTGGGGAATTAGCTTGTGGGGATCACATTTTTCTGAATGGCAGTCAGCAAACGGGCACTTTCTTCAAAATCTGGCGGATGCCAGGTTTATTTGCAGGAGGTTTGCAAAATTTATTTGTAGGAGGTTTGCAAAAAGCTCTGTTGTGCTCTCTTCCTGGTCATTTAAAGTCCAGCTGAGTGTGTGCTCAAGTGGACCAGAACATCCGGACTGGAACCTAGCCTGCCACAGAGGCTGGGAAAACCCGGGTCGGATTCCGATTCAATCCCTTACAACAGAACGAATGCAAAGTGAAATATATTATCCACTATATCACCTTGCATACCGTCACAATATGTTTTATTATATTATATACAAATTTACACTTTTTCATAGATGGGCTACATCTCACAAATGCTTGCAAAAAAACATCATAAAAGTGTATACTGTATCTCACAAAAGTGAGTACACCCCTCACATTTTTGTAAATATTTTATTCTATCTTTTCATGTGACAACACTGAAGAAATTACACTTTGCTACATTGTAAAGTAGTGAGTGCACAGCTTGTATAACAGTGTAAATTTGCTGTCCCCTCAAAATAACTCAACACACAGCCATTAATGTCTAAACCGCTGGCAACAAAGGTGAGTACACCCCTAAGTGAAAATGTCCAAATTGGGCCCAATTAGCCATTTTCCCTCCCCGGTGTCATGTGACTCATTAGTGTTACAAGAGCTCAGGTGTGAATGGGGAGCAGGTGTGTTAAATTTGGTGTTATCACTCTCACTCTCTCATACTGGTCACTGTGAGTTCAACATGACACCTCATGGCAAAGAACTCGCTGAGGACCTGAAAAAAGGAATTGTTGCTCTACATAAAGATGGCCTAGGCTATAAAAAGATTGCCAAGACCCTGAAACTGAGCAGCACAGTGGCCAAGACCATACAGCGGTTTAACTGGACAGGTTCCACTCAGAACAGGCCTCGCCATGATCGTCCAAAGGAGTCGAGTGCACGTGCTCAGCGTCATATCCAGAGGTTGTCTTTGGGAAATAGACGTATGAGTGCTGCAAGCATTGCTGCAGAGGTTGAAGGGGGGGGGGGGGTCAGTCTGTCAGTGCTGAGACCATGCACCACACACTGTATTAAATTGGTCTGCATATTGCTCAAGAAAGCCTGCAAACAGTTTGCTGAAGACAAGCAGACTAAGGACATGGATTACTGCAACCATGTCCTGTGGTCTGATGAGACCAAATTAAACTTATTTGGTTCAGATGGTGTCAAGTGTGTGTGGCGGCAACCAGGTGAGGAGTACAAAGACAAGTGTGTCTTGCCTACAATCAAGCATGGTGGTGGGAGTGTCATGGTCTGGGGCTGCATGAGTGCTGCCAGCACTGGGGAGCTACAGTTCATTGAGGGAACCATGAATGCCAACATGTACTGTGACATACTGAAGCAGAGCATGATCCCTTCCCTTCGGAGACTGGGCCGCAGGGCGGTATTCCAACATGATATTCACCCCAAACACACTTCGAAGATGAACACTGCCTTGCTAAAAAAGCTGAGGGTAAAGGTGATGGACTGGCCAAGCATGTCTCCAGACCTAAACCCTATTGAGCATCTGTGGGGCATCCTCAAATGGAAGGTGGAGTAGTGCAAGGTCTCTAACATCCACCAGCTCCGTGATGTCATCATGGAGGAGGGGAAGAGGACTCCAGTGGCAACCTGTGAAGCTCTGGTGAACTCCATGCCCAAGAGGGTTAAGGCAGTGCTGGAAAATAATGGTGGCCACACAAAATATTGACACTTTGGGCCCAATTTGGACATTTTCACTTAGGGGTGTACTCACTTTTGCTGCCAGCGGTTTAGACATTAATGGCTGTGTGTTGTGATATTTTGAGAGGACAGCAAATTTACACTGTTATACAAGCTGTACACTCACTACTTTACATTGTAGCAAAGTGTCATTTCTTCAGTGTTGTCACATGAAAAGATAGAATAAAATATTTACAAAAATGTGAGGGGTGTACTCACTTTTGGGAGATACTGTATAGGAATATATTCACAAACCAAAAGAACTTATATTGCTTAAATAAGTAAAAAAGTGTTCATTCAATTATTCAATCAAAAAAAAACCACAAAACAATAAATTCCTTGTAGTATGCCGCAATTTCAGTGCATCTCTACTTTAGAGATATCTATATCAGAGGTGACTAGCTGAATGCTAGATCAAACACCATCCGTGGCTCAATATGTGTGGCCCATAATATGTGTCCTGAAGCTCCGGGGTTCCAAGGGATAACCGTATCCTGCCTCTGAGGCACGTCCAGCAAGCACGGCTGGTATGGCTAAGGAAAGTGGTGCTCACTCATCCCTTTCCTGGCCTACCAGGCTGCTTGCTTGGATAATGGTCTCCTATGGAATTTAAGGGGCACCCCAAGCATTTTTTTTATGCATGGGGTCTCCATAAAAATTCATACCAGACCTGAAGGGCTCCCATGCCATTTGTTTTTTTGTGTCTCCCAGTAGTGTTCGGCTCCTCTCTAGTCTGCAGTGTCAGTAGGCATTACATTGTAGCAACATTGTTGTTACATTGAAATGACTGGCACATCCATAGCAAATAAAAGGGCTGGCTTTTAATCTGCATCAGCCTCAACTTTGAATAAAAAATAAACTGCCTTCCTAATTAACCCATTATTAAAAAAAATCATTTACAGTTAAACCTTGGATTGTGAGCATAATTCGTTCCGGAAACATGCTTGCAATCCAAAGCACTTGTATATTAAAGGGAATTTCCCCATAAGAAATAATGTAAACTCCAATGATTTGTTCCACAACCATTTATTCATAAGTCCTTCCGTCTATAGTCCATATACCATATAAAAAGATTATAGCCGGCGGGGGCATGGCCTAGACATGGCGGTGTGAGGACCTGCTCTCCTTGAGCTCTACTCTCCCTCCAATAAAACAGTGACCTATGGACCTGTTTAAAATGGCATGTACCCGGCTAAGTGCAAGAAAGACCAGGTACCTGCAATAGCCCCAGCCCGGTCAGATATCAAGCATTATTTTCTGGGAGTCCAGACTCGTAGTTCACGGACGCGAATGGCGTAATCACGTGGCAGGAATGAAGAGTCCTTACTCCAGAGAGAGCCGACCACGTCCTCTGTCCTAACGGATACCTGTGATTTTGGCTGCGTACACCCTACAGTCTGGGTCCCCCACGTATTAGCTGGTGGCTCACAGCTAATATTAAGGAACTGCTACGAGTGCTCCCCACAAAGGCAGATATTGAGACCCGGTTCACACACGGGCGGCACAACTTGCAGGTCGACTCAGCGAGGCGACCTGCAAACGACTTCCGCGGCGACTTGCAAAACGACTTCTGTATAGAAGTCTATGCAAGTCGCCCCAAGTCGCCCCCAAAGTCGTACAGGAACCTTTTTCTAAGTCGGAGCGACTTGCGTCGCTCCGATTAGAACGGTTCCATTGTACAGAACGGGAGGCGACTTGTCAGGCGACTAGGTCGCCTGACAAGTCGTCCCTGTGTGAACCGAGTCTTAAGCTGTCAGGGCTGGGCTCAGCCCTTCCTTCTCTGAGCTGGCCACTCAGCTGTCGGCTAATTGCCAGCTCCTTTCTCTCCACAGTGACTCAGCTGTTGATGATTTGCTCGTCAGTCCTGCCTACTTAAAGCCGTCCAGCTCACTTCATCTCTGCCTTTGCCTTTGGTCACATCTCAAAGACTTTCTCCTGTGTTCCTGTTGAAGACTTGCTCGGCTGACGTCCCTTCTGGCTCCTGATACTGCTTGCTGTACTACTACGTCATAGGCGTGCGCAGCCTATTGCATTAGGGTGTGCACCCCAAAACTCAAACACACATGCGTATGTATACTATATATATATATTTATATACACACACACACACATATACTGTATATACACACACAAATACTCACATATATGTACATAAAACCACCTATTTATGTGCCTGCCTAACCCAAGTGCCTTTGTTCAACTTTTTATTAAAAAATAATAAATGCATAGAGGTATAACTCCTGCTAGCGGCTGAAGGGTTAAAACCGGCCATGATGCGGTGCTGCCAAAGCTCTTTGCAGGCGCTGTGCCAGCGCTGCCAATTCATTCCAATGGGCATTGGGCGGTTTAGAAGCAGTGTATACAGCGCTACCACACCACCCCAATGATGCTGCTTGCGGGACCTTTCCTAATGTCCTGCAAGCACACTGCCCCTGTGTGAAAGCACTCAGGCTTTCACACTGAGGAGGCAGTTTTCAGGCACTTTACAGGCGCTATTTTTAGCACTAAAATGCCTGAAAAATACCCTAGTGTGAAAGGGGTCTTAAAGCGGAGTTCCACCCTAAAGTGGAACTTCCACTCATCTGATTCCTCCCCCCTCCAGTGCCACAATTGGCACCTTTCAGGGGGGAGGGGGGTGCAGATACCTGTATAATACAGGTATCTGCACCCACTTTCGGGAATAGCTAGCTGCAGATGCCTGACCCCCCCCCCCCATTGTGGTCTGGGAAACACACAGTTCCCACAACACAATGGGGACCAGTGAAGACGCGCAGGGCGACAGTAAAGCCGCAACGCTTCACTTCCTGATTCCCTGACCGAGGATGGCGGTGGGGGCAGCTGAAAACCGAGCAATTGCTCGTCATCTGCTGCCGACATCGCTGGACCCTGGGACAGGTAAGTGTCCATTTATTAAAAGTCAGCAGCTGCAGTATTTGTAGCTGCTGGCTTTTAATATTTTTTTTTAAGGTGGAGCTCCGCTTTAAGTTACTGGCTGTGGTCACACTCCAGCCTCCCTATCATACCATACAGGGTTAATGTCCCTGTATGGTATGTGATGATGTCATGGCTTTGGGGTGAAGGAAGAGACATTAGAGTCAGGTAAGTGAAAGAGGTTACCCCCCTCCCCTCCCCCCACACACTGCAAGGATAGACTTTTTTACTGTCCTGGAGTTGGGCTGTATTATTATGATAAGAGTTTTTGATAGGTTAGGAATTTCTGGGACTTCAGAGGTGCTACATAGATGTATTCCATACACACACACATATTATATGTTATTAAAAAAATCATTTTAACAGGATATAATGTGTATGTGGAATACATTTATGTAACACCTCAGAAGTCCCAGGAATTCCTAACCTGTTCAAGAATGTTACTTTCTCTTTCAGTAAACCTGTTCTGCAAAGTGCATAGAATTGTATAGTGGAAGGCAGAGAAGGTCAGTCCTCACAGGTCTCACAGGTAAAAGGCTGCTATGTGTCCTCTGAGCTCTTCCATCATCCCCAGGGAGAGCTGTGCTCTGTGCTGGACAGGAGGAAAGAGATCGAGGATGCACTCTGTGATATCACTTCCTGCTCCTCCCACCTGTACTGGAGTTGTGAAAGCCCCGACTCAGCCAGATAGGAACCCAAGGAGGAGAGAGACAGTTTTCATCCAAATGCTGTATCAGAGAGGAGATTATCAAGCTGTCTTCTGGCACACAGGGCATAGGATGGGCATAGGATGGTGGGTGACTCCTGTAAGGACTGCAGCCACAGCTGTAAAGTAAGCAGTCAGGAATTATCCGATGCTCTCTGGAGTTTACAGGCTTTATCTCTGACAGCTGGCGGCGGAGTGATATTCAGCTGACAGGGATGCTGTAGCCGGAACTACAGAGTCAGCATCGGAAAATGCGGCTGACTGACTGATTACTCCGCAGCCAGTGGCTGCAGTTCCCGCAGGAGTTGTACACATCCATGACAAATAGTCTAACTCGCAGCAGTGTCATTTAGAAAAAAAGAATTCTCACACATACACATTTTAGCAGCAAAAAAGCCCTGGGGTGTGTTGGATGTGCCTGGGCATTAGGGTGTGCCCAGGCACACCTGGCACACCCTGTGCGCACGCCTATGTACTACGTTGATCTCTGGCTCTCTGACATTGGCATTGGCTGACTACCCGATCTGGTTACTGAACTCTGGCTACAGGAGGTTCAGGCTGATGTTCAGCAACTCTCGGTACATATTCTAGAAGGGGAATCCTCGTGCTGGAGATGGAAAGGAGGGTGACAACGGTAGAACTGGACCAGGCATGCCAGGTAGAACAATCACTGGCCCTACAGTTACATTTAGAGGACCTTGAAGACAGAAGTCGCCTGGCATAATGTGCGGCTCCGTGGACACCCAGAAACCATTGAACTGGGGAAGTTGAGAGACACAGTGACAACAATATTTCATCGGGTCTTGGCCTCGGTAGCACCGGAGTTAATAGAACTAGACCGGGTGCATAGGGTAAGCGGCCCGAGACCAACTGACACGAATAGACCCCAAGATATTATTTGTCGTTTACTCAGATATACCCACAGATACACCCACAAGGAGGATATTGTACGTGAAGCCTGGACAATGGGAACAATTGATTTTGAAGGAGTAAATATTAAAATTTTACCGGACTTGTCTAGGGCGACCCTACAGCGTAGGGCTTTGTTACGACCACTACTGGACCCAGTGAGGCAGTTGGACCATACATACAGGTGGATATTTCCGTTTGCATTGACCATTCGGAAGGGATCATCTGCCTTTACATTGCATCGGCCTGCAGACCTTCTAGAGTTATTTACCTTTCTGGAGATCCCACCAATGGTGATACCAGAGTGGCTACAACCATTACAATCTCGTTTCCAATGATCGGACCCCCTGATACAACAAGGGAGACCACTTCCCCAATCCGATAGAGTGAGGCATAGATCACAGGCTCGGAGCTTGACCCCTACATAGATGGTGATGTGGGAATTTTTTCCTTAAATTTCTCCCTCCTTTTTTTTTTTTTTTGGGAGATACTGGTTGAGTATGCAGAGGTCTAATATATATAGGAGGCATCAATTCTGAATTAATGTTCAAATACTTTTCCCTTCTTTTTTTCTAATTCCTGGATAGACTAAAAGGTTTAGATATACTGTACTTTTGCTTTGGATCCACCTGTATATCGGAAGCGGGACTATAGTCGGGTTAGAGACACATTTTTTGTTTTTCTTTTTTTTTTTCTTCCTCTCCCACATTATCAAAGCAACATCCCTTTATATGCTTTATAGGATACAGGATTATAAGACTGGGATAGATGGGCAGGACGTACAGCAACCAATGGGGGCAAGGGGGTGTTTTGTTTTTTTGTTTTTTTAGGGCGGGGGGGGGAAATCCGGGCCCTGTAGTGGGGATATAGTGGAGACACGAGAGGGGAAGCAGCATTGGTCTTCTTAGTTCTAAGGCTCGGAGACTAGGATGTCAAAAGGGGGTTGCTGGTAGTGGATAGTAAGGAGGGGGAGGATGTCAGTGCAGAGCGGGGACAGGACGGGATGGATCAGACACGGGGCATGATTTATTTTTTATATAGTAAGTTTTCATTTGAATTTCACTTTCACTATATATTTAATTTATAAATAAGTAGATCAATGTATATATAAATGTATAAATGTATATATAAATGCACTTAAATCACTTATGTTTGTACCACGATAATATGGTACTCTGATACCTCTACAGTAGGAGACTCTCCCCTTTTCTTTTCAGTTTTATTTTTTCTCACCCCCACTGGTTTTGAATTGTATAATAGATGTGTTTTTTTTTTGTGTTTCACATTTAGATCACCTACGTTCTGAGTTAGGCCCGCCTGACTGTCGGGGGCTCTGTGCTGTAATTCTCCCCCTGGAAATATACTTATAGAAATCTCCTCACCCTGGTCTGGACGGCAAGAAACCCATCTTCTGTTTTTTTTTTTTTTTCTTTTTCTTTTTTTTTTTTTTGATGAGTTGTCCAGACCGAGAGGTGAAGGAGAGGAGTGGTGATACCCATCTATATGTATTTATATGGGAGAAATTTTTTTTTCTGGCCTCTCCCTATTTTATTTTATTTTGTATATGATATTTGGAGTTTATATCTAATATTGTATATAATATAAATACAGGCTGTTGTGTATAATATGATTTTATGACCATCAGAGGGAGGGGGGTAGTTCTTCCCCGCCTATTCTGGATCACACCCCCACTTAGGTTTGCACTCACTTAAGTGGTAGTTTGTAGGGGTGCGCATCTTCACTGGCCTCACGATTCGATTCGATTACGATTATCAAGTCAACGATTCGATTCGATTCGATTCCGCGATGCATCACGATGCATCACGATTACAGCGCAAGTCCGCAGGTGCTCATGGTTTTCATCAAAAAAAATTAAAGTAGTCAGGAGAACTCCATTTTTTTTATTCTATCTGTTCTTAAGAAAAAAAGAGACAGCAGAGGAGCTCCAGGCTCTCTTCCTAAATATTAAAGGAGATGATCAGAGACTGCGGACATGCTACAGGAGATGATCAGAGACTGCGGACATGCTACAGGAGATGATTAGAGACTGCGGACATGCTACAGGAGATGATCAGAGACTGCAGACAGACATGCTACAGGAGATGATCAGAGACTGCAGACAGACATGCTACAGGAGATGATCAGAGACTGCAGACAGACATGCTACAGGAGATGATCAGAGACTGCAGACAGACATGCTACAGGAGATGATCAGAGACTGCGGACATGCTACAGGAGATGATCAGAGACTGCGGACATGCTACAGGAGATGATCAGAGACTGCGGACATGCTACAGGAGATGGTCACAGACTGCGGACATGGCACAGGAGATGGTCAGACACTGGGGACATGGCACAGGAGATGGTCAGACACTGGGGACATGGCACAGGAGATGGTCAGACACTGGGGACATGGCACAGGAGATGGTCAGACACTGGGGACATGGCACAGGAGATGGTCAGACACTGGGGACATGGCACAGGAGATGGTCAGACACTGGGGACATGGCACAGGAGATTGTCAGACACTGGGGACATGGCACAGGAGATGGTCAGACACTGGGGACATGGCACAGGAGATGGTCAGACACTGGGGACATGGCACAGGAGATGGTCAGACACTGGGGACATGGCACAGGAGATGGTCAGACACTGGGGACATGGCACAGGAGATGGTCAGACACTGGGGACATGGCACAGGAGATGGTCAGTCACAGCGCCCTCCCCCCCCTCCCTACTTACATGCTGCTCTGGCAGCCTGTAATGAGCAGTGGGGCCGGTGTTCTGCCGGTTGTCACATCTCAGGATCTGCAGTGAATTCTCCCGGTAGAGCACTATGTGCATAAAGCTGCTTTTAGTGTGTGTATATTTCGGTCATGTGACTCTCGGCCGCGCCTCCCTCCTCTCACGTCTCTCCTGATGTCAGCCCCGCCCGCCTCTCTTCCGACCTGATAGCTCCAGTCAGTGGGCGGAGCTGACACCAGGAGAGACTGAGAGGAGGGAGGCGCGGCTGAGAATCACATGACCGGATTATACACACACTAAAAACAGCTTTATGCACGGAGCGCTCTCCCGGGAGGGGGCGGGGCCAGACATCGATTTTTCGGGTCGCATGCATCGATGCTGCATCGGGGACACCCGAATCGCGATGCATCGATGCTGCGATTAATTTCAGCAGCCCTAGTAGTTTGTATGTGAGTACCTATATTTTCAATCTTATTATCCCTCTTTACCTGGAAGAGGGAAGCGCAAGAAGTTAGTAAACTTCCCGCTCTAGCATCAGGGTTAATAGAACCCTGTTGTTTTTTTCCCCTTTTCTCTTTTTCTTCTCTTTTTGCTTCTGGGTTTTTTTTGTTTTTTGGGGGGGTTTTAGCCGACAGCAGGGGAGATGGAGGTACTGAAGGTTCTTTAAACGTTAAAGGGCTTAATGTTCCAGAGAAACGTAGGATGCTTCTTCAAGATTTGAAACGTTCACATTCTGAAGTAGCATATATTCAGGAAACCCATTTTAAAGAAGGTAAGGTGCCAACTTTGAAAAGTAGTCTCTTTCCCTTTGTATACCATGCCTTCAATAGGATATCTAAGTCTAAGGGGGTGTCCATTTTGATATCCAGGAGAGTCCCTTGGAATTTAAAAGATATAAGAACAGATAAGGAGGGCAGATTTTTGTTCCTTAAGGGTACGATCGGTGGTATTAAAGTAACTTTGGCCACGGTTTATGTTCCTAATTGTAACCCAGACCAATTTATTTGTTCCACCATTAATAAGCTTATGGAATTTGCTGAAGGTAAGCTTATCTTGGGGGGAGATTTTAATCTTTCCTTAGACCCTAAGGTAGATACATCTGCAGGCGGTTCCTCGGTTAAAGACGCTACATAAACACCAACTTACCGACGTATGGAGACTGTTTTATCCTGATGAGAGGGACTATACCTTTTATTCCACACCACATAAGGTGTACTCTGGAATTGACCTGTTTATTATCCCTCACTGAATGTTATCAGAGATTAAAGC
Source organism: Aquarana catesbeiana (assembly GCF_042186555.1). Lineage (NCBI taxonomy): Eukaryota > Metazoa > Chordata > Amphibia > Anura > Ranidae > Aquarana > Aquarana catesbeiana. The sequence goes on from NC_133328.1 coordinate 639,336,517, forward strand.
AGTAGACATAGGGAATATTACATGGTCTGACCATGCCCCGATTACACTGACATGGACTATGACCGAGTATCCCTCCTCAAAAAATAGACAGTGGCGACTTAATGAAAGTCTATTGGAAGATAAGTTAGTAGTGGAGGAGGTGATCAAAGAATTGCAGTATTATTTTCAATATAATACTACATCAGAAGTCGAGGCAGGGATAATCTGGGAAGCACATAAAACAGTAATAAGGGGGGTCCTTATTAAACATGGCGCCAGAATTAAAAAGGCCAGGGAAGCTGAATTGACTAAAATATTGATGGACATAAAGTCCCTAGAAATTCAACATAAACAGAAATCGGTAACATCTGTGGAGACTGAACTTTTTAATTTGCGTAGACAAGTGACCTCTCTTCTCCATTATAGAGCCAAGGCAGCATTGCCGTTGTCGGAAATATTATTATGAATCAGGGGATAAGTGCAGACGCTCATTAGCCAGAGCTTTACAGGAACAGCGAGTAAAATCCTATATACCCTACCTAGTGGACTCAGAAAGTAGAAAGGTACATAACCCCACCCGAATTGTATCAACTTTTCGGAGGTTTTACCAATCCTTGTATAACTTACCTACGGGACTGTTATTACAACATAAGATTGAGGAATATATTTCCTCCTCAGGAATCCCTCAGTTGTCAGAACAGATCCGAGAGGAATTGGAGGCTCCTATTACCTTTGAGGAATTGCAAGAGGCTATCAATTCATCCAAACCCAGTAAATCTCTGGGCCCGGATGGCTTTACCCAAAAATACTATCAGCTATTCCTCCCTCAGCTTGGTAGGCAGATGGTACAAACATTTAATACCTTAGGATATGAGATGGTACTACCGCCTGAAGCTCTGAAAGCACATATTACTGTCATACCCAAGGAGGATAAGGATCCGTCAGCGTGTGGCAGTTATCGCCCCATCTCCTTATTAAATGTGGATCTTAAATTATTCACAAAAATTCTTGCCACACGTATCCAACCACACCTGACGGACCTAATCCACCTAGACCAGGTGGGCTTTATACCAACTCGGGAGGCCCAAGACAATACTATTAAAGCCTTGAATCTTATCCATCTAGCTGACTCCTCCAATACTCCCTCTATGTTACTGAGTACGGATGCCGAAAAGGCATTCGACCGGGTTAATTGGTCGTTTATGTTCTCGGTTTTACGGCATGTAGGGTTGGGGGAGAAGATGGTTGGATGGATTTCAAGTGTATACTCGAAACCTACAGCACAAATTAAAGCTAACGGATTCTAATCAGAACCTTTTCCTATTTCAAATGGAACCCGTCAAGGGTGCCCCCTATCACCTCTTCTTTTTTCTCTTTCTTTGAAGCCATTCCTTTGCAGGATTAGGCAAAATCCGGACATTATAGGGATACGAACAGGGGACTCACACTATAAGGTATCTGCTTATGCAGATGATCTCTTATTTTCACTTACCAAACCAGTTATATTGCTACCGAACCTTTTAAGAGAATTAGATCAATACGGTTCCCTGTCGAACCTAAGAATGAATATGTCCAAATCTGAAGCAATGGGGGTATCGATGCCCTCGCACCAAATCAAAGCCCTAAAAGTTCATTTCAATTTTAGATGGAATGGAACGGCCCTTAAATATCTGGGCACGTTCATTCCACCTAAATTATAGCAAACCTATGTATTGAATTCTCCACCTCTACTTAGTAAAGTACGGGTTTTACTTTCCAAATGGCACCAGGGCATTTTTTCTTGGTTTGGTAGATGCAATATAATTAAAAAGGTGATTTTGTCTAAATTTTTATACCTTTTTCAAACATTACCAATTTATATACCTCCAGTACTTTTTAAACAGATGAATGCGCTAATAACCAATTTTATTTGGGCCTATAAAAGACCTAGACTACAACGTCGACTTATGACTATGCCTAAGCAGTACGGAGGGGTAGCGGTACCCGATATGCAGAAATATTGTCAGGCAGCTCATATGGGGAGATTAATAGATTGGTACAGACATGTAGATTTCAAACTGTGGACAAGGATTGAGCAATCACAAAGTATGGTTCCATTGCGTCGTGTGGTTTGGTGCTTTACAGATCTTAGTCCTGCTCTTAAAAAGCACCAAACCGTGGGACCTACCTTACGTATTTGCTCTCGAGTATGCTCTACTACCCCAATATCATCTGTCTACTCCCCCCTCTATCCTATCATGGGGAACCCCCATTTCCCCCCGGGATCACAAGAGGGTCCCTTTAGAATACTACTAGAGTCGCAATGCTACCAGGCCTCACATTTTGCACAATCTACGACATGGCCCTCATTGCTGATGTTGACTTTGTCAAAGGACCGATTTTGCCTTGATTTCTGGAGTGGTGCACAACTTCGACATTTTTCTATACTTTCCTGTCCCCGGATAGATTTCAGTGACCGCTGACTCCCCTAGAACAAATATGTGAGGACATAGGCCCCCTTTCCCATACACTTTCACAAATGTATGCGTTACTGATTGCCCCCCTAGAAGGGTACATTCCCCCTTTTATAAGGAAATGGGAAAGGGAATTGGGTAGGACCTTCCCTCCGGCACAACAGAGGCGGATTATACGCTTGGCCTTAAAATCATCCATTTGTACTCGGGCCCAGGAAACTAATTTGAAACTTTTGACGAGATGGTACCGTACACCTTCAATACTTCATAAATACTCCCCCTCGATTCCAGACAAATTTTGGAGATGTTTGGAAGACAGGGGGACTTTACTTCATATTTTCTGGTCTTGTCCGAAGTTAGAGCACTTCTGGAGGGAGGTACAGCGTATAGCTCAGAAATTTACAGACTACACCCTTTTCTGAGTATCCGGCTCTATTTTTATTACATGTTTTGAACATACCAGAAAAGACATATAATAAATGAATACTGCGACACCTCTTTAATGCGGCCAGATCATGTATTGCCAGGCAGTGGAGAGACTTAAGGCCCCCTCTATTTTGCTCTGGCTTACAAGAGTGGAAGAGGTAAACAGGATGAAAGATCTGATACTCTGGGCCCAAAATTGGCACGAGATGTATTCTAAAACCTGGGCTGAGTGGTACATATTCAAATTCTCGAGGAGGAAAAGGCTCTCTTCGTTTCATAAGACTACCTAAATAGCATGGGAATGCAGTCGAGGGCCTCCACATCCCTTGCTGGCGGCTAGAATTTTCTGTGATTCTCTTGTTCACATCTCCCCCTTTTTTTTTTTTTTCCTTTTTTTTTTCTTTTTGCTCTCTGTCTCTCTTGTCTTTACTGTATTTTCTTTTCACTTTATAAATGTTTTCGGGTTTAGTTTTTTATTTTTATGGTGTTAGTCCCCCCAGCCCCCCATTTTACTTACCTGACCCTTTCACCTGCTGCGCTCACCGCCGATTTTCTCTTTGCCGCTCAGCCTAGCCGTGGATTGGTTAGAGTGGATAGATTGAAAACAGCGCAGCCACTGCATCGCGCTGCTGTCAATCACATCCAATGACGCGGCGCGCTGGGGGGCGGGGCCGAGTGATACAGTCAGCAGCTATAGCCGCCGGCTGTATCTAATGGCTGTGTGTTGAGTTATTTTGATGCAAATTTACACTGTTATACAAGCTGTACACTCACTACTTTACATTGTAGCAAAGTGTCATTTCTTCAGTGTTGTCACATGAAAAGATGTAATAAAATATTTACAAAAATGTGAGGGGTGTACCCACTTTTGTGAGATACTGTATATATATATATATATATATATATATATATATAAGTCGCCAGCAGCAATTTGTTGATTACAAATTATAACACAATAGAAAAATACAGCGGGTAAAATAAGTATTGAAAACGTCACCATTTTTCTAAGTAAATACATTTCTAAAGGTGCTATTGACATGAAATTTTCACCATACGTTGGTAACAACTCATGCAAAGGCCCTCCCGCTGTTTAACAACCCACGCAATCCATACATAGGTGTCATATTTACCAAGGTGTCACGCAAGAAACCTCTCATGATGGGTAAAAACAAAGAGCTCCCTCAAGACCTTCACAACCTTATTGTTACAAAACATACTTAAGCATTGGCTACAGAAGGATTTCTAAACTTCTGAATGTTCCAGTGAGCACTGTTGAGACCATAATCCGGAAGTGGAAAGAACATCATTTCACCATAAACCGGCCACGACCAGGTGCTCCTCACAAGATTTCTGAAAAAGAAGTGAAAAACATTATCAGAAGAGTTGTCCAAGAGCCAAAGATCACTTGTGGAAAGCTTCAGAAAGACCTGGAATTAGCCGGAACAATTGTTTCAAAGAAAACAATAAGTAATGCACTCACCACCCGCCATGGCCTGTACGCACGCTCACCACACAAGACTCCATTGCTGAAGAAAAAGCATGCTGATGCACATTTAGAGTTTTGCTGCACAACATTTAGACAAGCCTGTGAAATACTGGGAGAATATAGTCTGGTCAGATGAGACCAAAATTAAACTCTTTGGATTCCATAATACACACCATGTTTGGAGGTCACATGACACATCACCCCAAAAACACCCCCATACCAACAGTGAGGTTTGGAGGTGAGAACATCATGGTGGGGGCGGGGCTGTTTTTCAGTATACGGGACTGGCAAACTTCCTATCATTGAAGGAAGGATGAATGGAAAAATGTACCAAGACATTCTTGATAAAAATCTGCTGCCATCTACCAGGATGATGAAGATGAAAAGAGGGTGGACATTTCAGCAAGACAATGATCCCAAACATAAAGCCAAGGAAACTCTCCATTGCTTTCAAAGAAAGAAAATAAAGCTGCTAGAATGGCCCGGCCAATCACCTGACTTAAATCCAATAGAAAATCTATGGAAAGAACTAAAGATCAGAGTTCATAGAAGAGGCCCACGGAACCTTCAATATTTGTTTGTGTGGAAGAACGGGCCAAAATCTCACCTGAGCAAAGCATGCAACTAGTTTCTCTCTGAAGAAGTTAGCAACGATTGGCTAACGAAACGCGTCAGATTGACGTTGGCACGTGCGTGAAATTCGGAATTCGCAAGCAATACATGCGGCGTTCTGAGGCTCTGTGAGACGGAGATGTTACGACCCCAGGAGGCTAATTTGGGAGAAAGTGATACTGCAGCACACAGCGATACAAAGCTACACACTACAGTCCATCTGGAGGCCCGTGAAGCAGAGCAAGGAGGACATCTTTAGGTACAGTGGAGACGGTGGAGGTGGTGAGGTGATCTTGTTAAGAGAGATGCTGCTAGAGTTGTACAGACGGTGTGGCTTCCCTCTTTCCCTCATCCTGCATTACCCTAGTCTCCCTCCTCCCACACCATTGATGAAATCCTTCATAGCAAATTAGCTGCATAAGGGAATCCCTCCAGACCGACTCCGGACACTACTTACCTGTCACAGCCATTTACAGTCATTTTGCCTTTAGTCAACACGCCTCATAAGCTTAGCCCATGAAGACAGGAATGGACTGAACTTATAGAATATATTTTTACTGGGAAGCTCAAGAACCCCATCCGCAAATTGTACATGCATCCACACCAGTGGGCCTAACACGATTTCCTCCTTTGCCCATTACGGAAGTTTTGGACTGTTAAGGCATTCAACACCAACATAACTCAGTGGCTGTTATACTCCTTTAATCAGCCTAGTCCATTAGTACCTAATATGTGTTTGCCTGGTTGTATGGATGTGAGCGCAGCTGCGATCAGTTTCCCCATGACAACGTTGTCTTTTTATCACTGTTTTTTGAAGGCTTTTTCATCAGATTTTCTGCTGTTTATTATTCCGTGATGCTTTTTCTATAATAAAATATTTTAATTCAACTGTAGTGTTCTGCATATGTGACCTCCTTGGTTGGTTATCCTTCCTTTTTGCATATGGTCATTGGTCACGTGGACCGCACTGTATACAGTTCTGCTCATAAGTTTACATACCCTGGCAAAATTTATGATTTCTTGGGCATTTTTCAGAGAATATAAATAACACAAAAACTTTTCTTTCACTCATGGTTAGTGTTTGGCTGAAGCCATTTATTATCAATCAACTGTGTTTACTCATAATGACAACAGAAACCACCCAAATGACCCTGATCAAAAGTTTACATACCCTGGTGATTTTGGCCTGGTTGCACACAAATTGACACAAAGGGGTTTGAATGGCTATTAAAGGTAAAAATCCTCACCTGTGATCTGTTTGCTTGTAATTAGTGTGTGTGTATAAAAGGTAAACGAGTTTCTGGACTCCTGACAGAACCCTTACATCTTTCAGCCAGTGCTGCACTGACGTTTCTGGATTCTGAGTCATAGGGAAAGCAAAAGAATTGTCAAAGGATCTGTGGGAAAAGATAGTTGAACTGTATAAAACAGGAAAGGGATATAAAAAGATATCCAAGGAATTGAGAATGCCAATCAGCAATGTTCAAACTCTAATCAAGAAGTGGAAAATGAGGGGTTCTGTTGAAACCAAATCACGGTCAGGTAGACCAACTAAAGTTTTACTCATTTTAAACTGCCAGGAAAATTGTTTGTGATGCAAAGAAAAACCCACAAATAACTTGAGGTGAAATACAGGACTCTCTGAAAACATGTGGTGTGGCTGTTTCAAGATGCACAATAAGGAGGCACTTGAAGAAAGATGGGCTGCATGGTCGGGTCGCCAGAAGAAAGCCATCCCACTTACAATACGCCAAACAGCACAGAGACAAGCCTCAAACCTTCTGGCACAAAGTCTTTTGGAGTGATGAGACCAAAATTTAGCTTTTTGGCCACAACCATAAACGCTTCATTTCGAGAGGAGTCAACAAGACCTATGATGAAAGGTACACCATTCCTACTCTGGAACACGGAGGTGGATCGCTGATGTTTTGGGGATGTGTGAGCTACAGGAAATTTGGTCAAAATTGATGGAAAGATGAAAGCAGTATGTTATCAAAAAATACTGGAGAACATTTGCATGCATCAGCCAGGAAGCTGCGCATGGGACGTATTTGGACATTCCAACATGACAATGATCCAAAACACAAGGCCAAGTCGACCTGTCATTGGCTACAGCAGAATAAAGTGAAGGTTCTGGAGTGGCCATCTCAGTCTCATGACCTCAATATCATTGGGCCACACCGGGGAGATCTCAAATGTGCAGTTCATGCAAGACAGCCCAAGAATTTACAGGAACTGGAGGCCTTTTGCCAAGAGGAATGGGCAGTTTTACCATCTGAGAAGATAAAGAGCCTCAACCACAAATACCACAAAAGACTTCAAGTTGTCATTGATGTTAAAGGAGGCAAAACACGGTATTAAGAACTGGGGTATGTAAACTTTTGATCAGGGTCATTTGGGTAGTTTTTGTTATCATTATGAATTAAAAAGAGTAAGCACAGTTGATTGATAATAAATGGCTTCAGCCAAAAACTATCAGTGAAAGAAAAAAAGAAAAGGAGAAAGGAATGAAAATGTGCATCACACAGACTTTCAAAATGGCCGCGGAGTCCAGCGTGCTTACGTCATGCATCACAGGTCCCAACTTATGCATTTCATCACAGTCTGATGTCATCAGAAACGCAGCAAATGGATGCAAGCCAGATACGAAGAAGCCGGATGTTCAATCCACCCACATTGAGTTCCAAAAACCAGAAATAACGGAACCACCAGTCAGATAACCCAATATATTCCAATCTGGAGAAAGAAAAATACAAATACCATCCCGGTTCTTGTGGTCTGACTAAAACTTTAGGTGTCAACACATAGAAAGACCAACCTAATGCGGGCAGCCAAACAAATAAATCAGTCAGTAACAACAATCCCGACTAAAAAGTAATAAATAAAAAAACAGCGCCATCTTGTGGGTATATTGAAAATGATATATGAACATATAGTCCAGATAAATAACATACTTGAATATATTTAATTCCTATATACAGTGCCTTGAAAAAATATTCATGCGCCTTGAAATTTTCCACATTGTGTAACTTTCTGATCCCATGAATTTAACACAATTCCGTGAATACCCGGGACTCAAAGTTAGGACCCTGGTCAGACATGATGCTTTTCAGGCACCCATAAGGTTGCACCACATGAGACCAGACAAATTTAGCCATGGCGACAGCAGCTTGATATCGAGTGGGTACCATCACAGCAAACTTGGAAAAGTGGCCAACAAACACCAGAGCACATTTACACCCTGAATAGACTCTGCCACCATCAGAAAATCCATAATGTCTAAAAGGGGGGGGTGGTTGTTGGGCCAGACCTTTATGCGGTGCTCAACTACGAAACTCTTGACACACCATGTGCACCCAATTAGACAGTCCTGGACAGTAGAAGAACCATCAGGTATAGACCTCTATCCGATGTGCCCCCAGATGAACATTGATCTGATGTAGTATTTGACAAACCCCTAGAGTGGTGGACTGTGGCATTACCAGCTGGTATATGTCTTATTGTCTACTGGCACAGGGGCCCAGTGATACAACACTCCCTCTCTCATCTCCAGGCAATCCCACTGTTGAACAACACTTGAAAGTATTTGGAGTTCCTGGTAGGTGAGCCTTCAGGGTTATTTTTCTGCAGAGCAGTCAATTATTTTAAGAAGTAAACCTCTGATACCACCTGTGAATTCTTTATCCACTGGTTAGCCACATGTGTCTCAATTGTGACATAGGTCTTCCTTATGAGTGCCAATTCAGACCCTACCCACATCTGATTCTTATCCTCCTGTGGCTGCTCAAGAAGATAGTATGATAAGGCTACTTGCCCCCCTGTCAAATACTCTGTAAACTTCTCAGTAATGGCCCACACTAGAGTCAACTTGAACAAGCTGTAATTGTGGGGATTCCTCTCAGTGGGCCTCAAGCTGCAACTGGCATAAGTAAAGAACCACTCAAACCCATCCTGTTCTTGGACAAGCACTGCCCCAAGCCCCTGAGTACTGCCATTGGTGTACACCTGGAACTGCTTGATATAACCTGCACACGCCAGTTGGGGGTCCATGGTCAACACTTCTTTAGGTGTCTCAAACACCTCCTGTTGGGCCTTGTCCCACTGCGATCAGATAGAGGAAGACAACTTGCCTTTATGCTGTGTAGAGTGTCTGTGTCAAAGTTGTGTGAGGGGTGCAGCAATCTGAGCATACTTGGGAATAAAATCACTTATAATACCCCACAAGTTTCAAAAAGGCTCAATGTGAGGTTAGTTGGGACAAACCAATCCCTTATGGCTTGAATCTTGGTTATGTCTGGGGACACCTCTTTTGCTTCTTCAAGCGTCCCAAGTACTATATGTGGTTTTGCATCAAGTGACATTTGTAAGGTTTTAACTTTAGCCTGTGTTGCGCCAGTCTGATTAGCACCTGGTTCAAGTGGCGGAAGTGTTTCTCAGATGTCTTGGAGAAGACAACAACATTGAGCACTTAAATGAAGATGGTGTCAAAGTTGAGGTCCCCCAGTCATCTTTTCATGACTGAAAGGTACTAAGAATGAGGTTAGACTGAAAAACATCAGAGTAAACTCATATGACCCTAACAGTATAACGAAAGCTGTTTTCTCTCAGGCTTCCTCTCTGACAGGTAAATTCCAATAGGCACTGGAAAGGACCAAAGTGGAAAAGTATCAGACTTGCCCCAGGGCCATTTAAGATTGCTCTAGCTGAGGCAGTGGGTAGGCATCTTGATGGGTGCAAGCATTTAATTTCTGATAGTCAATGCAGAAGCAAAGGCACCCATCTTTTATTTGCACCAGCACTATGGGAGTAGCCCAAGGGCTCCGACTCTCTCTCCCACTTTGCAGCACATTGTGAAGTAAGTCCTTTATTTCTTGACACAACACTGGAGGAATGTCCTGATTCTGCTACTGGATGAGTACAGAATCCTCTATATGGATAGAGTGATCCAGGGCCTCAGTACTGCCATTATCCTAAGGTCACATGTTTCTCCAGTAGTTTGTGCAACAGACGTTGCTGTTCCAAGGAAAATTCTTGCATGGGCAGGGCTAGCTGCTAAAATAGATTTTAATATTGGGAGTCCTCTAGTGCTGCCACTTCAGTGGCTAGTGTAGCACATGTAGCTTTGACTCCTGGACAAGGTAATTCTATATATTTCTTTGGAACAGTGAACACATCAGCGATGGGTAGCCTTTCTACTGGAGTGTCACCTAAATTGACCACCTGTACCAACACTTTCCTGCGACGTGCGCTAGACAGCGTCCTGGCCACCAGCCACTCTCCCTGGGCTTCTATGTCTGGCTGTGGATCGACCATTACCATTGCTCCCCTGCTCCTTCTTTTCTGGCTCCCCCTGAAAGTTGACACACTACCTCTGCTTTGTCATCACCTGAATCCAATGGCAAGGGGGCAGTCGAACGACCCTCACCTTCTCAGGGTGGTGGTGGTCCCTATGTTCTTGGCAAGCCTTGACCAGCTTCTGCAACCACAGCTGTTCCTCCAACATCTCTGTTGGATGGGGGTAGCATTCTGAAGAAACTTGGTTAGGTGCAGCCCCTGCAGCGCATTAATTCCCAGCCTTACCAGGACATTTGTTAGGATGAAACCCTAAGTCACTACCACTCCCACCCACTGTGCCATCTGGCCAAGCACTCAAACAGACATCCAGGTGACCACCCTCAACAGCCAACTCTGGGATGAGCTTATCTGGAATATGACATGAATGAGCAGCGCTCTCCAACCACTCTACCCATTCATTCAGTGGAATGTTAATGCCATTATATTTAGGGTTTAGTGTTAGAACAGTCCCTAGGGGTGCCATGGTGACGTGCAGCCTGTGTGGGAGCTTGACTATTCATATTCTGCTGAACTACACCAAGTTGTAGGTGGGGCCTCGATGCAAATACCCACTATGGAGGACCACAAAGACAACACAGTTCTTGATAACAAAACTTTATAGGCATAGTTTTTGAATAGTACAGTGACACAAATACAGCTCAAGACTTGAAGATTAAGGAGTTCAGTTGATATTTGGCTGCCGTGAGAGAGATAACATTACCTGAAAATGGCTTAAGAGGCAGATATCTATTTTCTATCACTGAATACACCACCAGAAGGATAATGGAAGATTATGACACCAGACAGTATCCCTAACACTATATCTCCTCATTAGGAACCTTTTCCTATTCTAAGTACTATTCCTATCTTTATCCACTCTCTAGAAGCATGCTCAGATGAGGTGTGATTCCCTATTTAAAGGCTCCCACATTAAGATGGCCACCTCAACTCTCAAGAAAATTCAGAATTCAATCTGGTGCCAATCTTCCCAGAGAGGACTAATGGAGTCTTCAAGGGGCAAACTTCTCTTACAGACACCCCTTTCCCTGCAACAATGTCACAATGCCACCTACAGGACAAAACAATACTTGCACCTGCCTACACATGTGATGCTGAGTCTCCATTTTTGAAAGAATAGAAATCTAATGAATGAAAGAGGTGGGCCAGTGACAGTTCAGTATCGAAGTGTAGCACCCTCAGAGTTGCTTAGCGTAGGTAAATTTAGTTGGCTCCTCTGTAGGCAGAGGAGCAGGGTTAATTGTTGTTTTTGACTGTGTAGTGGTTCAAGCTTGCGGCTCTGTTACCTCCCCCTGGCTTCTAGAAGTTACCAGATAGTTCCAGAATTCAGAAGAGAAAGAAAGAGCAATAGAAAGAGAGAAGGAGCAGCTCACGCTCTTTACCAGCCTTCAGCAAAGCTGAAGCCTTCCTGAACCAGGATCAAGCCCCTTTTGTGTAGCAACAAAGTGTGGAAAAGTCTTTAAGTGCTAACTGTAATAAGGTGGACTACTCATCCCAGTCAGTCCTGGGCAGACTCTGACAGCCCTCCTGGCTGCAGCCGCCTGACTTCAATGTCAATGTAGCAAGGTCCCAGGCCTCCTTTGGTCTAATGAGAACCTCCAGGGCCAGAGATAGCTGACATCCTTCTGTATATTGTGGGTTGTGAGGCATAGTTGGTGCAAGGAGGTTAAAGTGATTGGGCGCCAGACACTTCTTGAATGCAAAAGAGATTTTATTTCTCTTACAAACTTTTTTGGGGGGAAAACAGTTAGGGCCAGGACACCCCTTGGTAGTTGCAAGTTCAATTGGCAGACTCCAAGACTTCAATAGGAGGACAGCCATGCAGGGAAAGGCATCCAGCAAGACACCACATCTGCACTAGGGATGAGCTTCGAGTTCGAGTCAAACGTAAGTTTGACTTGAACATCGACCGTTTGACCATTCGTTGAATTACGAACATTGTGGGCCATTCGCGCCAAATTCAAGTGGCGCGCCAAGGCCCATAATTCACTGCGGCATCGCAGTGCATTGCTGGCTGATGATTGGCCAAGCATGCACTATGACCCGCATGCTTTGGCCAATCACAGTGCGGTAAGAACAGAGAGCCATAATTGGCCAAAGGCAGGGTGGCTTTGGCCAATTATGCCACAGGGGATTTAGTACACGCCCCACACTATATAAGGCCGCCTGCACGTTGGCCCTGTGTAGTGTGTTCCGGCGTTGAGAAAGAGATAGAGAGAGAGAGACAGTGTCATTTCATTTTAGTTAGATAGGGCAGGCAAGCGAGTCAGTTAGCTGCAGTCAGTGTATTGTGTATATCTATGCATCCCAGGTGTTTTATATATATATATATATATATATATATATATATATATATATATATATATACTGTATTCAGTTTAGCTAGATCAGTTCCTGTTATTCTCTTCCTAATATACTTACAGGCAGGCAGCTGCAGTATTTTCAGTCAGTGTACTGTATCCTGTGCAGTGTGCAACTAAAGCTAACTGCAAACAATTGCTGGTGTTCTCTTTCTAATAATACCTCAGACAGGCAGCTGCAGTATTTTCAGTCAGTGTATTGTGTATATATGTGCATCCCAGGTATTGTATATATAATATATATATATATATATATATATATATATATATATAGATATATATCTATATATATATATATATATATATATATATATATATATATATATATATATATATCTATATATATATATATATATCTATATAGATATATATATATCTATATAGATATATATATATCTATATAGATATATATATATATCTATATATATATCTATATATAGATCTATATATATCTATATAGATATATATATATATCTATATATAGATATATATATATATATACACTGTATTCAGTTTAGCTAGATCCTTCCTGTTATTCTCTTCCTAATATACTTACAGGCAGGCAGCTGCAGTATTTTCAGTCAGTGTACTGTATCCTGTGCACAGCGTGCAACTAAAGCTAACTGCAGACAATTGCTGGTGTTCTCTTTCTAATAATACCTCAGGCAGGCAGCTGCAGTAATTCCAGTCAGTGTACTGTATCCTGTGCACAGTGTGCAACTAAAGCTACCTGCAGACAATTGATGGTGTTCTCCTTCTAATAATACCTCAGGCAGGCAGCTGCAGTTTTTCCAGTCAGTTTACTGTATCCTGTGCACAGTGTGCAACTAAAGCTAACTGCAGACAATTGCTGGTGTTCTCTGCCTATTAATACCTCAGGCAGGCAGCTGCAGTATTTTCAGTCAGTGTACTGTATCCTGTGCACAGTGTGCAACTAAAGTTAACTGCAGACAATTGCTGGTGTTCTCTTTCTAATAATACTACAGGCAGGCAGGCGATTCAGCTAGCTGCAGTATAATCAGTATATATATATACATCCCAGCTTTGTGCAGCTACATCTCACTGCAGGCTATTCCTTGTGTGCCTATTCCAATACATCAAAGACAGTATGTCTGGAAGGCCAACAAGGAGAGACAGACAGTCACAGGCCAATAAAAGAGGGCAAGCAGGCTCTGTGTCTAGAGGAAACAGTGCTGGTCGTGGACACGGTGCATCCTCATCAGCACGTGGCCGTGGGGCATGCTTGTCCTTTTTCTCGGCAGCTGGCCGTGTTGAGCCACAACATGCCAAAGAGTTGGTAGAGAGGATGACCAAGCCGTCCTCATCCTCCTCATCCTCTGTCACCCAGGCTACCTTGGCTGCCAATGCAGGTGCCAAAGCGGCCTATTCCTTGGACTCGAGGTCATCATCAGTTACTCCTTCCCTAGCTCCACCTGAGGAGTCCCCCGAACTGTTCGACCACAGTGGGGGTACATGCTGCAGGAGGATGCGCAGTGTTTTGAAGGCTTCGATGATGGTACCCAGCTTGAGGAAGGCAGTAACGTGAGCCCAGAGAGAGGGGTTGCCCAAGAGGGACAAGAAACTGGCAGTCATGTTCCCCCAGCTGCAGCAAACTGCCAGGCTCCAGTGACGAGGAGGGAGGGGATGATGAGCTCACTGACTCTACGTGGGTGCCTGATAGGAGAGAGGAGGAGGAGGCGGAGAAGGAGGAGGAGGAGGCACATCTCCAACGAGGCCAGGGGCCAGCTTAAGGGCAGCCAACCGACTGCATCACACCGCAGAGCTCTGCGCGTTATTCCAAAAGTTCTTTGGTGTGGGCATTTTTTGAGATGTGTGCAGCAGATCGCACCATTGTTATTTGCAACATATGTCTAAAGCGTATCAAGCGTAGACTAGACAGCAAGCGCTTGGGCACCACATGCTTTATCAGACATGTGTCAAGCTCCCATGCAGCTCGTTGGCAACATTACCTAAAAGACCCACACCAAAGAACAAGGCAGACCTCTCCTTGCTCCTCCTCATCAGCTGGGATCTCCAACCCCACAATACCTTCAGTCCTCTCACAAACCCGCACTGAGAGGAATGAAGGTGTAGAATTAGGTGTGCCACTGCCAAGTACTTGCGGGCAATCTGCTATCGGTACACCAACGTCCGATTCTAGCAGGCAGATTTCCCTACCCCAGTTGCTCCACCGGCGAAAGAAGTTTGCTCCCAGCCATCCACATGCCCAGTGGTTGAATGCTAGCTTGGCTAAATTGCTAGCACTTCAACTGCTGCCTTTTCAGTTGGTAGACTCTGCCCCCTTCCGTGAGTTTGTGGAATGTGCTGTACCTCAGTGGCAGGTTCCCAAACGCCACTTTTTTTCACAGAAGGGCATTCCGGCTCTCTACCAGCATGTGGAAAGCAATGTCCATGCCTCGCTGGACAGGGCGGTCAGCGGTAAGGTGCATATTACCGCTGACTCATGGTCCAGCAGGCATGGACAGGGACGTTACCTATCTTTCACCGCACACTGGGTGACTCTGCTGGCAGCTGGGAAGGATGCAGGACAGGGTGCAGTAGTGTTGGAGGTTGTTCCACGCCTCCAAAATTCTACTAGTGGTGATTCTGCCACACCTCTCTCCTCCACCCCCTCCTCTTCTTCTTCCTCCATGGCCTCTTTCTGTGCTGATTTCTCCTCTGAACCAGCGGTGCTCCGTAGGCGTTCAAGGGGCTACGCAAGCATGCAGGCAAAAAGATGCCATGCGGTGCTTGAGCTGGTGTGCTTGGGGGACAGGAGCCACACTGGGGCAGAGATTCTGTCAGCTCTGCAGGGGCAGGCTCAGAGGTGGTTGACACCACGCCAGCTTAAGGCAGGAATGGTGGTTTGCAACAATGGCACCAACCTCCTCTCCGCCCTCCGACAGGGACAACTGACCCATGTTCCCTGTTTGGCTCACGTCCTAAACTTGGTGGTGCAGCGGTTTTTGGGCAGGTACCTGGGCTTACAGGATGTCCTTAGGCAGGCCAGGAAAATCTGTGTGCATTTCCGCTGGTCATATAATGCCAGTGCTTGGCTGGTTCACCTCCAAAAGGAATTTAATCTGCCCAAGAACCGCCTCATCTGTCTGGCACTAGGACAGCGTCAGGGGAGCTTGTTTTTTTTTCCCCACGCCAGTGGGCCATGATCAGGGATGCATGCACTGTCCTGTCACCATTTGAGGAGGCCACGAGGATGGTGAGCAGTGACAGTGCATGCATCAGTGACACTGTCCCCTTTGTCCACCTGTTGGAGCACACGCTGCATGGAATAATGGACAGGGCACTTGAGGCAGAACAGAGGAAGGAAGAGGAGGACTTCCTTACCGCTCAAGGCCCCCTTTATCCAGACAGTGTTCCAGTGTGCCCGCTGATCACACAGGAAGAGGAGGAGGAGGATTGTGTCAGCATGGAGGTGGAGCCTGGCACTCAGCATCAGCAGCAGTCTTCAAGGGATCATTTACAGTCCCAAGAAACCCATGGACTTGTGCGTGGCTGGGAGGAGGTGGCTGCGGATCATGTCATCCTTAGTGACCCAGAGGACTCTGGACCGAATGCCTCAGCAAACCTACGCTACATGGCCTTCCTGATCCTGCGAAGCCTGCGGAAGGATCCTCGTATCCATGGTATCAAGAAGAGGGATCATTACTGGCTGGCAACCCTCCTTGATCCACGTTACAAGGGTAAGGTTGCGGACCTTATCTTGCCGTCGCAGAGGGAGCAGAGGATAAAACATTCTCGGGAGGCCTTGCAGAAAGGTTTGTGCAACTCGTTTCCAGAGCCTGGGAGGTTACAATTTCCTGATCCTCCTGGACAACGTGTCGCTGAGGCTTCGGTCAGTCGGAGCGGTGGGGAAGGTAGCCGTCTGACCGATGCGTTCAGACAATCTTTTAGTCTGCAGCCCCAAGGTATGATCGGTTCCAGCAACCATCGCCAGTGTCTGATTCACATGAGGGGCAATATCAGACTTGGACACCTTTCCCACCAAAAATCCTCTGGGTTACTGCGTCTTGAGGATGGATCACTGGCCAGAGCTTGCACAGTATGCAATTGAGCTACTGGCCTGTCCTGCATCCAGCGTTCTTTTGGAATGCACATTCAGTTCTGTTGGAAGCTGTGTAACCGATCACAGGGTGCGCCTGTCCACCGAATCGGTCGATTGGCTGACCTTCATAAAAATGAATCAGTCTTGGATCACCAGCTACCAAGCACCTGATGCTGATGTAACCGAATAATTTTTTTTTGATGTGAGATCCCTTCAAGACTGACTATGCTAATGCTGAGTGACTATCCTGTTATGCTGAGTGACAATCCTCTTCCTCCTCAATGTTCATGCTGATAGCTTGTAAGAACATTTTTGGTTCTGGGCACCGCAACCAGTGGCTAAGGCCCAATTTTTCTGCCCCTGTTTAACAGGGGCATTCAATTACAATTTTTGATGGAATTTTTTGCAGCAGGGCTCATTCCTGCGCTCCAACTAGAGTATCTGTGAGGGGTTGCAGTGTTGTGACCAAGGCCCATTTTTTCTGCCCCTGTTTAACAGGGGCATGTAATTACAATTTTTGATGCAATACTTTGCAGCAGGGCTCATTCCTGCGCTCCAACTAGAGTATCTGTGAGGGGTTGCAGTGTTGTGGCACCGGTGCCCAAGGCCCAATTTTTCTGCCCCTGTTTAACAGGGGCATGTAATTACAATTTTTGATGCAATACTTTGCAGCAGGGCTCATTCCTGCGCTCCAACTAGAGTATCTGTGAGGGGTTGCAGTGTTGTGGCACCAGCATCAGTGCCTTAGGCCCAATTTTTCAGCCCCTGCTTAACAGGGGCATGTAATTACAATTCTTGATCTAATATTTCACAGCAGGGCCCGTTCCTGCTCCCACCAAGAGTAACTGTGAGGCCTTACAGTGTTGTGGCAATACCACCACACCGTCCACCACCAAAGGCCCAATTTTTCTGACCCTGTTTAACAGGGGCATGTAATTACTTTTCTTGATCTAATATTTAACAGCAGGGCGCCCACCAAGAGTAACTGTGAGGGCTTACAGTGTTGTGGCAACACTAACATCTGAGGCCCAAATTTCTGCAGAGTATATAGGGCAGGCCCCTACTTTCAAACATCCACGTTAGAATCGACTCCTACTTGCAAACGAAAGGAGACAACAGGAAGTGAGAGGAAATCTATCCCTAGGAAGGGAAATTCTCTCCTGTAAGAGTTCCTTGTTTCACTAAAAACCCCAAATTTTCAAAATCCAATTGTCATTGGGACAGAAACTGAGGTGAAATCTTCTGAACAGGTGCACAGACAGCAAAACAAATGTTACAGGGGTGAGAATCCTTCCCTATGTTTTCCAAAAAGCTTAAAAATAGCTTTTTTGGCTGGAGCCACACATAAAGAATGTACCAGTTCAAAATTACAAACAGATTCTACTTAAGAACAAACCTACAGTTCCTGTCTTGTTTGCACCACCTGTATACTGCTGTTCAGACTATATAGGGCCTGGGAGCCCAACTCCTTTCCTTTTTTTTATTTTGGTGCGGGGTTCCCCTTAATATCCATACAAGACCCAAAGGGGCTGGTAATGGGCTGGGGGGGTTTCTCAATGATTTTCATATTGCCGGGACCAGACATGACATTAAAGCCGCAAGCAGTTTTAAATGACTTTTTTCCTTTAGTAATGCCATTTTGAGCAGGGACTGTTCTAAACACGGGAAACACGTGCCACTTTACAGACATACTATAGACACCCCCCAGGCACGATATTTAAAGGAATATTTCACTTTTATTTTTTCACTTTAAGCATCATTAAAATCACTGCTCACGAAAAAAAGTCTGTTTTTAAAACTTTTTTTTGCATTGATACATGTCCCCTGGGGCAGGACCCGGGTCCCCAAACCCTTTTTAGGACAATAACTTATAACTAGCATATTGGTCTTTAAAATTCGCACTTGGTATGTCTTACGTTCGAGTCCCATAGACTTTAACAGGGTTCGAAAGTTTGCGCTAACTTTTGGTCCGTTCGAATGTTCTGATGCGAACCGAACTGGGGGGTGTTTGGCTCTACCCTAGTCTGCACATGCAGGAATACTGTCTCCTATGGCAACAGTCTTTAACAGTTCCTAACACAAACGTAACAGTTCCTTTCACTTCTATTACAGACTCTCCTTGTAGTTCTTCAGCCCACTGAGCTTGTGGTCTCTCACTAGACCCACTGATTCACTGACACTGAATCCCTTGAGCTCCTCCAATCTTTACGGTGGTATCTTCCTCAAGCGTCACCCCCGCTTCTCTGCTGGGTCCCTAGCTTGGCACTCATGATACCTCTCAAGCTTCACCCCACTGGCCTGCTCGGTCCCTAGCTTGACACACAAGGCCGCTCTGCAAGCGTCACCTCCACTAGCTGGGTCCCTGGCTTGATACCCACTGAAGTTTCCAGATTCTTCACCATCCCCGGTTGGTGAGAATGCTGCTCTGGTACTTGCTTCAGTTACTCACTGTGGTCCCTGGTAATAAGGCAGATGGTCCCTTACTGGCGACAGCTTCCTCTCTACCTCCGACCACTTCTGGTTGGACTGCAAGTTGCAGTCCCAACCCTACGCTACTCTCTCTTGCTTCTGGATAGGCCCTCAGACAACCTAGCAGCCAGATGTGTCCGGGATAGGCCCAATTTCAGGCCTAACAGCCCGGGCAATACAACACACATCCACCCAGACAGCCATCCAGGTTGCACAGAACATAGATCACCTGACTCCACCCAAATATATAGGCTCTCCCAGCAGGCCAAGGGATCCAAGAAAACTCCTGCCCATTGGCTGAGACACCCACGTACCCATAACCTGACCTTGGGTTGCCCTTCTCATATCTGGTACCACCAAGTACCCGGCCACCTAGTGGTAGAAGAGAAAAGTGCAACAAGGCCAAACTTAGGGAGAAATCAATAGATCAATAGATCTCTATCAATCAACCAGGAAAACTACTCCTGGCAAGTAAATTTGTGAGGAACAACCCTGCCTAAACTCCAGGGTGCAACATCAGTAACATCACAGTCTCTCCCGACTGGCCCTACATCCAGCTCCTGGCATGCCTCTCCCAGCTCTCCCTTACCGACACCTGGTGAATCCTGCCTGGAGACTTGCCCGGCAGTATTCCCCGCTGTCCTCTCCTGCTCCTGTTCAGGACACCCCTAGGGTTGTATGGGGTTCCTGTTCAGCTCCGAGCCCCTGGCCCTAAGTCACCCATCCCCCCAAACTGGGAGGCTCCCTCAAAGGCACTGACAGCCTAACACTCCATCTCCAGTTCTTCCACCCAAACAACTCCTCCCCAGCCAGGCTGACCTTGGGTATTTCAAGGAGGCCTGCCCCCTGCCAATCCTAGCTGGGGAATGGTCAGGGCTCCCCGAGACACCCCATGCCACTCCACTCCTCTTCCCCGTCTCTCTCCTAGAATCCTCTAGAAGCCAGGTTGAAGTACCAGAAAAGTACTGATGCATATCAGTCGCCTGCTGCTACTCTAAACCACTCCCAACCCCACAGATCAAAAACAAACAGGCCTAGCTTCCTTCTAGGCCTGCCTAAATTTACCTGTACTGACCAAAAATCTAACTCTAGCACCTACACTAGGTAGAGGGTGCTACATTATGTTACTGCAAGCCTGTACAGAGAAGATAGTAAGGCTGTAATACTTTACATGTCTAGGACCAGTAGCAGCCCCGTATCTCTAGCTTGGGACAGCAGTAGCCAGATGCTTTGGTTTTTCCTGCAAGGAGTAGCAACTGCACCTTCAGTTTGGAACCTCTTTTGTTACTGTTACCACAGCTGCACCATCAATCCACGGGTGAAGAGCACTTTTGAAGTGAGTTACTAGCAGCCAGAGACATTAGCAAGTCCTCTATTTCTACATGTCTCAAACTGTGTTCAGGTTCTTCAGTTCTGGGCATCCAGTGGATCCCTATTCTTCTCTATTCAAGTTATTCCTTAAATAGCCAAAACAAAACAAAATCCCCTGGACTGTTCATTGAGCCTTTGAGAAAGCGTGGAAATTTCTGTTGCCTGGTTGTGTGAAAGGGAAAGACCCAACAAATCCAGCAGCCCTTACAGGGGTAGTGCTACAGAAGGGAAGGGCTAGAAGCTGCCAGATGACCTTCAGCCAGAAAATGAGGTGGGACGCTAAATGATTTGCTACAGCTTCTAATGCACATGTTAGAAACTTGCGGTCTGTGTTGAGTGTAATTTGTCCTCCTATTTCCTATCTGGAACTGCAAAACAATAATCCCCTGTGTTGTGGAAATCAGTAGAGGGGAATTCTGTAGTTTAGGAAATGGTAACAACTCAGGACTTCAGTGATTTCAGTTCAGGAAAGGCAATGTGTTGTCAGCTCCAGAAAAGTAGGAGCTAAGTGTATTTCTGTCAGATCGGGTATTTTTCTGTACCAGGGTCTTCAACAGCTTCCTCTCATCAGAAATGACCCATACATTGTAGGGAACAAGCTGTGATACCATGACTAATGTATAACAGATGTATCCATATACTCCTTATAGTCATCAACCCACCAAGTGAACGACTGCTACAACCCATACACCTTCTTTTCCCCAGAAAATGAGACCACACAAATCTGGAGTAAATAATTGGCCATAGCAGCCAATTCCTTTATTAATAATAATAATAACCAATCAAATAGAATTACCATAAATTAACATAACTGTATGTAAAAAACACCTGAAATAAACCACCCCCAACTGATAAATACTCCCGTTGGTCTTTGCAGGAAAAAACCCACCAATCTTGCCACTTGATCCACTCCGGCACTGCGGTACCTTAACTAAAAAATAGGCCTCCAGCTGACATGCTAGCTCGGAAACAACAAAACAATTGACCGCAGTGCACCTAATAACCAATTCCAGCTAAAACCCCTGTTAACTGGAATACCAACAAACGGGCCTCATACTACCGATGGGTCCCGAACTCTTCATATCTGGCGTTTAAACCTTCACCCGCAAAGACCAACACCATGCCACAGCACACACCAGGGAAAAACCTTACCCTTGTGTGCCCTGCCAAACCCTCAATGCTCGCTGGATCCCATCCTGTAAACCCAAAGCCCACAGGTCAATCCCCACATCGTTCAGGTGTACACCATCTCTCCTCAAGTACCTCCACGTATCCACCTCCAACTCTAGGTGTCTAATGGCAAGCCCACCATTCCTGACCACAAAACCACTAACTTCCTTGTTCACCTTCTTCCTGGCCCGGTTGATCTTATCCACAGACCTAATTGAAAAAGTGCTAAATGTCACAGAATACGCACTAGATTATCCCACATCCCGAGTAACAAGACATTGAAAAAATAAAGTTTCCTCTAGGTGGGATATTTGGAAAGGGATAAATAGTGCAATGAGGTATGAGAGTAGTGTAAAAAGTATATACATTTTTTTAAGAAACATAGGTTTAAAATAATGAGCACATATATACACTATACATATCACAAAATATCATGAATGAATACTGGACAGGACTAATCATATAATAACATTACAAAAAAAACACAGCTAGTAAATCGCAAAGATCTGTTATGTTGGAGGTGAGCACAACAGAAAAGACCCAACGTGTTTCGAAAATGCTATTTCTTCATCAGGGGTGTATGCGATTTTATCGCAGAACCTACAACCGTCGTATGAACTGTGTAGTACTAGAGTGGATTTTCTGTCCAGATTTTGACGTTTAAAAGCAGTTTAAATGTTGCAGCTGTCAGCCTGTGGGGCCCAAAGCCCGACGGGGTGAGTAAATGCACCAGCGCAAATAGATGGGTCCAATGGTGGCACGAGGGGAAACATGGACAGAGTCCCACACAAAGGACAAACCAGGCTGGCCCTCTGAAATGTATCCCTTACTAGGGGCGGTCGGAGTGGAGAAGGAGGAAAAGATACCAGAGCCAAGGCAAACGAGGATCTATACCTCCACAGATCCTTGAATCAGGAGACCAAAGGTGGCGCCCAAGAGGTTAATCTGATACTTGTACGGGCTCTATGGCGATGGATCCTCACCAGTGTCCACCATCACAGCAAGTAGACGTCTACTTGCTGGAGGTATAGATCCTCGTTTGCCTTGGCTCTGGTATCTTTTCCTCCTTCTCCACTCCGACCGCCCCTAGTAAGGGATACATTTCGGAGGGCCAGCCTGGTTTGTCCTTTGTGTGGGACTCTGCCCATGTTTCCCCTCGTGCCACCATTGGACCCATCTATTTGCGCTGGTGCATTTACTCACCCCGTCAGGCTTTGGGCCCCACAGGCTGACAGCTGCAACATTTAAACTGCTTTTAAACGTCAAAATCTGGACAGAAAATCCACTCTAGTACTACACAGTTCATACGACGGTTGTAGGTTCTGCGAAAAAAACGCATACACCCCTGATGAAGAAATAGCATTTTCGAAACGCGTTGGGTCTTTTCTGCTGTGCTCACTTCCAACATAACAGATCTTTGCGATTTACTAGCTGTGTTTTTTTTGTAATGTTATTATATGATTAGTCCTGTCCAGTATTCATTCATGATATTTTGTGATATGTATAGTGTATATATGTGCTCATTATTTTAAACCTATGTTTCTTAATAAAAATTGATATACTTTTTACATTACTCTCATACCTCATTGCACTATTTATCCCTTTCCAAATATCCCACCTAGAGGAAACTTTATTTTTTCAATGTCTTATCCACAGACCTGGCCAACCTCCAAGTGGTTCGTGCCACAATGTCAGACCACACAATAAGCATGTGTGGAAAGGCCATGCGGAGTTGCCAAAAATCGAATTTGATGTCTCGCACCAAATCCAACATTGTCCTAGGCCCTAAATCATTACCACCCACGTGTAAAACCAACACATCGGGAGGCCTATCCAGTCGTGCACATTTGCGCACCTCTGACACTGTCCTACCCCAAAGCATACCTGGCACCCCCAACCACCTGAGACAGGCTTCCTGTCTGGAAAAACCTAACTGTCTCCCATCTCCCCTTGCATCACCTCTCCTTGCCCCCCAACACACATAGGAGTAGCCCACTATCCATACCAAGCACTGTGTTCTTCCTGAAAGAAAAAAGAGAAAAAACAAAACCTCCAGCAAATCAATAAGACAACAAATACACCATTTCCATTAACCAAGTTAAAAAAAAACAACAGCCTTTTTCCCCGTCTTTACATATTCAATAAATGAGGGCGAACATAAGATTGAAACCTTCTAGATTCCCATCTCCCTATCCTTTTCACCGCCGCCTCATCTAATCCTCATCGAACTGCTTCTGTAGCCACCCCTATCCGAAAAGAATGGGAAGAAAATTTTTGATCCCCTAAACCCAATGTTCCCAAACATTTTTGAAAAATTGCAATAAATTGAAAACAAGATAACGACAGCCCATCCCGATGCACAAACAAGGAACCTGCCACGTCCGGGCGTAGTACGAGAAAATCCCTCACCAATTTTACTGGGCACAAGGGAGATCCCGGCAGTGTGAACACCTGCACCGTCTTTCCCTTGCCCCGCTGATCCGTGTTAGATTTTCTAACCAGTATGGATATCTCATCCTCCCCACATCTGACATCCGTTACCCCTATCCCCCCTTTCTCCTTCTTAGAGGGACTAACTAATTCGCTAACACTAAACGCCCCAAAAAATGGCAAGATGAATGCCGCCTTGAACAGAACTACCTCATACTCCAAGGGACAGGACAATCCCAACTGTGCCAACAACCTTCCTAACAGCTTGAACGAAACAGGCCGCCTAGAGTCCCTCCCCGGCTTAGCACGCCGGTAGCCTTTTAGCTCCTGTCTAACCCAAAAATCCTTAGTTAGGTCAGGTACACTGTGGAACTTGAACCAAAACGCCAGCCCTGCCATTTTCTTCTCCAACCCTGACACCGATACCCCGTCCTCCAAATTCCTAGAAACAAAATATAAAACCAGCAACCTGAGATCTTGTTCCTCATGTCCTTCCGCTACTTGCACCATGGATACCCATTCCTGCCATACCCTGTTGTAAGCTGACCACGTCGCATCGCTAATCGATTGCCTGATCCAGCCGGCTACTTGTCCAAGGCAATCCTCCACAGCCAATCGGGACAAGAGACCCCGCTCTGCTCTGCCCCCGGTGCCAACTCCCGAAACCTGTCCCACTGAAAGCGAGATAACGCATCAGCCAAGACATTTTCCACTCCGGGGAGGTGAACAGCATAAATAAACACATTCAACTGCAGGCAGCGTAGTACCAGGTGCCTGAGGAGCCTGACTACTGGCGACGATGCCGCTGACACTTTGTTAATCACCTGTACTACCCCCAAGTTGTCCCCGTGAAACCTCACTTTTAAATTCCGAAAAGATTCCCCCCACAACTCCACTGCTGACACCATGGGGAACAATTCCAACAGTAACATATTCTTCATGAGCCCAGCATCCTTCCATGACTGGGGCCAAGGCCCTGAACTCCACTTACCTTGGAAAAAAGCTCCAGAACCCGCCGCATCCGTGTACAGCTCCAGATCGAAGTTGCTGACTGGACCTGACATCCACAGCGCCCTGCCGTTGAAATTAGCCAGGAACGTGTGCCATACTGTCAGGTCTTCCCTATGCGCCTTCACCAAGCGCACATAGTGCTTGGGAGACGTAACCCCTGCAGTACTTGCAGACAGCCACCTGCAGAATACCTGCCCCATGGGCAGGATGCGACACGCAAAATTCAGCTTACCTAATAATGATTGTAAGGTTCGCAGTTGCACTTTGCGAAGTCCCAAGATCCCCCAAATCTCTGCCTTCAATGCCTTCAACTTATCCTTCGGCAGCCTGCATTCCATGGCTTCTGAGTCTAAAACAATGCCCAGGAAGCTCAACACCTTCTTGGGACCTTCTGTCTTCTCCAGTGCTAAAAGGATGCCAAACTTATCCGCAACATGCTCCAGCGTGGCCAACAGGACCGTGCAAACTTCAGATCTGGGTGGGTCCACGCTGAGGAAATTGTCCAAATAATGTATAATGGAACTTACTCCCGCGATGTCACGTACCACCCACTCATGAAAGAACTGAACTGTTCAAACAGAGCGCAGGATATAGAACACCCCATGGGCAGGCAGCGATCCACATAGTATTCTTCTTGCCAAAAACAACCCAACAAACGAAAACTGTCCGGGTGAACCGGGAGCAAACGAAAAGCCGACTGAATGTCAGCTTTTGCCATCAGTGCCCCCTGCCCTAAAATACCACGGCATCAAAAGACGTATATGAAACCGCACATACCTCCGGGTCAATAGCATCATTCACCGAACCCCCTTTTGGAAAGGATAAGTGGTGAATGAGCCTGAATTTGTGGGGCTCCTTCTTCGGCACCACCCCCAGAGGTGATACCACCAGATCCGGTATTGGCAAGAAAGGAAAAGGACCGCCCATGCGGCCGAACAAAACCTCCTTCCGCAGTTTCTATGAAACCACGTCTGCATGTTGTAAGGCTGACCGCAAATTGCGTGACAATGGGGGAGTATCGACCAGCCGCAACGGAGTTCTAAAACCTTCCAGAAACCCTAAGCCCAGCAACCGTGCTGCCTCCCTATCTGGGTACCTATCGAGGAAAGGTTGAATCCTTTCCACTATCACCGGCGTTGTCCCCCTTACTAACAGATTCGCCGGTATGGTTTTTACCTTCTTTAAAACAACTGGACGCGGGGTGTCCCCCCCACAACCTGAACATTCGTGCTTGTACTTGCACGACCCCCCAAATCTGCAGACACCCTCGTTAAATTGCGAACAAACCCCCTATTTTTTTTGTGGCCGATTGTCCGGGGTTGGATGAGCCACCGGCCCCCCCCTGAAAAAACTGACTGGTCGGCCTTCCCAACGTCATAAGGTGCATACATAAACTGATGTCCTTATGATCCCACCTCAAGGATGGGCGGATAGCCCTCCGCTGCCTAAATTGCTCATCGTACCGGAGCCATGCTGTTCCCCCATAGACTCTGTAGGCCTCTCCCATGGTGTCCATATAACAGAACAGTGCCGAGCAGTGTTCCGGGTTCTTTTCTCCAATAACGCTTGCCATGATTGCAAAGGCCTGCAGCCAATTCGCGAAAGTCCTAGGGATGAGCCTATACCTCCTTTTTTCTTCATCCTCTTTCTTATTGTCCTCCGGCTTCACCCTGTCCAGATTGAACTTTTCCAGCGGTAGGAGCGCAAAAATCTCTACATAGTCTCACTTCCAAATTTTTTCATTTACATCAGGTTTTAGATGTGCTCCAAGGGGCCCCTCAAAACACACATAAACTTCACATTTGGCAGCATCCGCCAACCTTACTAAGTCCTGTTTTTTAGCCCCTTCCCCAGTTGCCCCCTCTGGCGACGTAGATGCTACCCCCTTATTTGCCACCCCTGCGACCTCCATCGCGGGTGCCGCCGACTCCGCAACAGGCCCCTGGGAAGTACCCATGACCATTGTCACCCCCTTCATCACCCCCCCGACCCCAGGAGCCCACCCACGCTGCCGCAGGCGACTGTATACCACCCGACCCCGGCTCAAACTTGTGCACTAACTCTTTCAAACCCACTAAAAATGCCTGCAACCCAGCGTCCGCGGTAGCGCGGTCTGCGACCAGCGTAGCAGGAGCGGGAGGCACGGTCGCAGCCGACCGCCCCACTGAAACCTGATCGCCACCCTCACTCACCCCAATCTCCCCCACATTAGCATCCCCAACACATGCAGTAATGCATAACGACTTACCAGGGTGCCTGGGAGGGGTCCCACCAGCCGACCGTCCCGTCTCCACCGCCGTCAGACGTCCGCGCTGCCCATCGTCATCCAACTGCGACAGCTCTGCTTAGACCGGTCCACCGCCAACTCTTCGTCACTTGCCGACAGCCCTCCAGCGGAAACATCACTGGATGCTGGGGATCCGCGATGCTCCACACTCCTCCTCCCAGCGCTGGATCCACCCACCGACTTGTTGGTTGCTTTCTTGTGCCCACTGTCTTTTGTCCGGCAGTGCTGCACAAGGCCACTGCCAGGTGCCGTTCTCCTCACTTCTGTCAATGGGGGGCCACCTGCTGCGGATCTGGGGTGCCTGGCTGCCGTCACTGATCTTCTCCCCCTGCCGAAGCCCCGCCCCCGCCACTGCAAAGCCAGCGGACGGGCCCGCTGTATTCTCACTATTAGGCCCAGCATCCGCCCTGGAACTGCTGGTGCTATCTCTTCTCACTCCCGGGCCTGTCTGCGATTGCAGCCCACTCCCCCTCACTACCTGCGCTGCCACGCGCTTCGTGGGCGGCCCTGATAACGGCCGACCCGCACGGACCTGTGGCTTCTGCACTCTGGGAGGGAGGGGAAGAGGGGGGTCTGGGGAGAAGCTAGCCAGCGACCGAGACCACCGGACTCGTGCCAAATCACTCCTGCCGAAATGGCCGCAGGGGGACCCTCACCCAGCGCCGCCGTCAGTCTATTCTCCAGCCATCCTTGTCCCTTAGGATGCCGCCTCAGCCTTCAGCCTTGCAAACAACTGCTCCACTGCTGCCATGCTTCAAAGCTCGCTCCTCCTAACAAACTGAGCTGGGGAGGGATCTCTCCCACTGCTAAGCTAACTCTGCTCCACCCATTCCTTCCACTCCAACCAATCTCAGCATCTTTTACACAATATCTCCCTACTATGTTCCCCCTGTTAACACTGTCATGCCCGCCCTGCGCCCATTGCATTTTATTACTTTTTGCTCTGGGCTTCCTGGACCATGGCTGCACCCATGATTTTGTAAAAGTGATCTACAGCCGTGTAATTTCCAGGAGGAGGGCCCCCACCTTCCCCCTGCTGCCTTTTGCAGGCTCTACCGGCCCACTGGAGAACCCGGGACCAATGTGACATGTTGCATCGGATGCATTAGAAGGAGCAAGAGAAACTCCTGTTGCCCCCCCTCTGTGACATCAGAAGCTGGAAGTGACAAGGATTCCATCACTTTTGGTTTGTTTGTTAACTACTTGTTGTACATCGGCTGTTTGAAGTGGAATATCGTTGTTATGGCAGAAGAAAGCTGCCATAACCCCGGTATTTTTTTAAACTGCGGGCAGTCCGCGTTCAGAATAAAGTTGTCTCAGCGGCGGATTCGCCGCAAGATCACTTTTATCGGCGGCGGGAGAGGTGTCCTCTACCCTCAGTAACATGGAGCCGAGTGAGGGAAAAATGGCCCCCACTCGGCTCCATACCATTGGATGACTGAAGCGACGTCAAACATCACTTCTGTCCAATGGTCTTAATGGGGAATTTTTTTTTATTAAAAAAAAAGACTTTTTAAAAAAAAATTTTCATTGCATTTAAGCGTAAATGTGAGATCTGAGGTCTTTTTGACATGCTTCCTGTCATGCTTTTTTTTTTCAATTATTTTCTATTACAAGGGATGTTTACATTCCTTGTTTAACCACTTCCCGCCCACAGCCGTCATATGACGTCCTGGGCTTTGAGCGGGTATATCTGAATGATGCCTGTAGTTACAGACATCATTCAGATATTGCCGGTTTCAGCCGGCGAATCTCTACACCATAGGAACGATCATAGCGGCCGTTCCACTGCTTGATCGTTCCTATGGGAGGCGAGAGGGGACGTCCCCCCCCTCCCGCCGCCCTCCGGTGCTTGCTCCGACTCACCGTTACGATTGGTGAGGCGGAGAGCGGATCTGCCGGCGCCGGATCTAGATCATAGAGATTTCCGGCGGACCAGATGGTCGCCGGAGTCTCTATGATCATCGGAGGCCGGGCGCGATGTTATGACGTCACGCCCGGCCTCTCCATTCAAAAAAACGGCGCTGCTTCGGCTGGGAAGCGGTGATCGTTTTATTTTTATTTTTTATTTCAGGCTTCCCAGCCTAGTGGTGAGATATGGGGTCTTATTGACCCCATATCTCACTATTAAGAGGACCTGTCATGTTATATTCCTATTACAAGGGATGTTTACATTCCTTGTAATAGGAATAAAAGTGATCAAAAAAATTTTTTTTCAAAAAAGTAAAAAAAAAAAAATTATATATAATTATCAATAAAAAAAAAAAAAATTTTTTTAAAGCGCCGCTGTCCCCGTGTGCTCGCACGCAGAAGCGAACGCATACGTAAGTCCCGCTCACATATGAAAACGGTGTTCAAACCATACAAGTGAGGTATCGCCGCGAACGTTGGAGCGAGAGCAATAATTTTGTCACTAGACCTCCTCTGTAACTCAAAACATGTAACCAGTAAAAAAATTTAAAGCGTTGCCTATGGGGATTTTTAAGTACCGAACATTGGCGCCATTCTACGAGCGTGTGCAATTTTGAAGCGTGACATGTTAGGTATCTATTTACTCGGCGTAACTTCATCTTTCACAATATGCAAAAACATTGGGCTAATTTTACTGTTTTGTTTTTTTTTAAAACACAAAACTGTTTTTTTCCCCAAAAAAACGCGTTCGAAAAATTTCTGCACAAATACCGTGTGAGATAAAAAGTTGTAACAACCGCCATTGTATTCTCTAGGGTTTTTGCTAAAAAAACATATATAATGTTTGGGGGTTCTATGTAATTTTCTAGCAAAAAAATAATGATTTTTACAGGAAGAGAGAAATGTCAGAATTGGCCCGATAAGGAAGTGGTTAACCACTTCAGCCCCGAAAGGATTTACCCCCTTTCTGACCAGAGCACTTTTTACAATTTGGCACTGCGTCGCTTTAACTGCTAATTGCGCGGTCATGCAATGCTGTACCCAAACGAAATTTGCGTCCTTTTTTTCCCACAAATAGAGCTCTCTTTTGATGGTATTTGATCACCTCTGCCGTTTTTATTTTTTGCGCTATAAACGGAAAAAGACCGAAAATTTTGAAAAAAAATGATATTTTCTCATTTTTGTTATTAAAAAAATCCAATAAACTCAATTTTAGTCATACATTTAGGCCAAAATGTATTCGGCCACATGTCTTTGGTAAAAAAAAATGTCAATAAGTGTATATTTATTGGTTTGCGCAAAAGTTATAGCGCCTACAAACTAGGGTACATTTTCTGGAATTTACACAGCCTTTAATTTATGACTGCCTATGTCATTTCTTGAGGTGCTAAAATGGCAGGGCAGTACAAAACCCCCCCAAATGACCCCATTTTGGAAAGTAGACACCCCAAGGAAAATGCTGAGAGGCATGTTGAGCCCATTGAATATAAATTTTTTTTGTCCCAAGTGATTGAATAATGAAAAAAAAAAAATTATAAAAAGTTGTTACTAAATGATATATTGCTCACACAGGCCATGGGCATATGTGGAATTGCACCCCAAAATACATTTAGCTGCTTCTCCTGATTATGGGGATACCACATGTGTGGGACTTTTTGGGAGCCTAGCCGCGTACGGGGCCCCGAAAACCAAGCACCGCCTTCAGGATTTCTAAGGGCGTGAATTTTTGATTTCACTCCTCACTACCTATCACAGTTTTGAAGGCCATAAAATGCCAAGATGGCACAAAACCCCCCCAAATGACCCCATTTTGGAAAGTAGACACCCAAAGCTATTTGCTGAGAGGCATGTTGAGTCCATGGAATATTTTATATTTTGACACAAGTTGCGGGGAAGTGACAATTTATTTTTTTTTGTACAAAGTTGTCACTAAATGATATATTGCTCAAACATGCAATGGGCATATGTGGAATTACACCCCAAAATACATTTAGCTGCTTCTCCTGAGTATGGGGATACCACATGTGTGGGACATTCTGGGAGCCTAGCCGCGTACGGAGCCCCGAAACCAAGCACCGCCTTCAGGATTTCTAAGGGCGTAAATTTTTGATTTCACTCCTCACTACCTATCACAGTTTTGAAGGCCATAAAATGCCAAGATGGCACAACCCCCCCCCCAAATGACCCCATTTTGGAAAGTAGACACCCCAAGCTATTTGCTGAGAGGCATGTTGAGTCCATGGAATATTTTATATTTTGACACAAGTTGCGGGAAAGTGACCAACTTTTTTTTTTTTGAACAAAGATATCACTAAATGATATATTGCTCACACAAGCCATGGGCATATGTGGAATTGCACCCCAAAATACATTCTGCTGATTCTCCTGAGTACGGGGATACCACATGTGTGGGACTTTTTGGGAGCCTAGCCGCGCACGGGGCCCCGAAAACAAAGCACCGCCTTCAGGATTTCTAAGGGCGTAAAGTTTTGATTTCATTCCTCACTACCTATCACAGTTTTGAAGGCCATAAAATGCCAAGATAGCACAAACCCCCCAAATGACCCCATTTTGGAAAGTAGATACCCCAAGCTATTTGCTGAGAGGCATGGTGAGTATTTTGCAGCTCTCATTTGTTTTTGAAAATGAAGAAAGGCAAGAAAAAAAAATTTTTTTCTTTTTTCAATTTTCAAAACTTTGTGACAAAAAGTGAGGTCTGCAAAATACTCACTATACCTCTCAGCAAATAGCTTAGGTGTCTACTTTCCAAAATGGGGTCATTTGGGGGGGGGTTGTGCCACCTGGGCATTCCATGGCCTCCGAAACTGTGAAGGCAGTGAAGAGTGAAATCAAAAATTTACGCCCTTAGAAAGCCTGAAGGCGGTGCTTGGTTTTCAGGGTCCCGTACACGGCTAGGCGCCCAAAAAGTCTCACACATGTGGTATCCCTGTACTCAGGAGAAGCAACAGAATGTATTTTGGGGTGTAATTTCACATATTCCCATAGCATGTTTGAGCAATATATCATTTAGTGACAACTTTGTGTAAAAAAAAAAAAAATTGTCTTTCCCGCAACTTGTGTCACAATATAAAATATTCCATGGACTCCACATGCCTCTCAGCAAATAGCTTGGGGTGTCTACTTTCCAAAATGGGGTCATTTGGGTGGGGTTTGAACTGTCCTGGCATTTTATGCACAACATTTAGAAGCTTATGTCACACATCACCCACTCTTCTAACCACTTGAAGACAAAGCCCTTTCTGACACTCTTTGTTTACATATAATAAATATAATATAATATATAATATAACAAAATATTTTTTTTTTGCAAGAAAATTACTTTGAACCCCCAAACATTATATATTTTTTTAAAGCAAATGCCCTACAGATTAAAATGGTGGGTGTTTAATTTTTTTTTTTTACACAGTATTTGCGCAGCGATTTTTCAAACGCATTTTTTTGGGAAAAAACACACTTTTTTAAATTTTAATGCACTAAAACACACTATATTGCCCAAATGTTTGATGAAATAAAAAAGATGATCTTAGGCCGAGTACAATGATACCAAACATGACATGCTTTAAAATTGGGCACAAATGTGCAGTGGCGACAAACTAAATACATTTTTAAAAGCCTTTAAAAGCCTTTACAGGTTACCACTTTAGATTTACAGAGGAGGTCTACTGCTAAAATTACTGCCCTCGATCTGACATTCGCGGTGACACCTCACATGCATGGTGCAATTGCTGTTTACATGTGACGCCAGACCGACGCTTGCGTTCGCCTTTGCGCGAGAGCAGGGGGGACAGGGGTGCTTTTATTTTTTTTAATTATTTTTTTGCTTTTTTATCTTATTTTTAAACTGTTCCTTTCATTTTTATTTTTTTTAATCATTTTTATTGTTATCTCAGGGAATGTAAATATCCCCTATGATAGCAATAGGTAGTGACAGGTACTCTTTTTTGAAAAAACTCAGGTCTATTAGACCCTAGATCTCTCCTCTGCCCTCAAAGCATCTGACCACACCAAGATCGGTGTGATAAAATGCTTTCCCAATTTACCAATGGCGCTGTTTACATCCGGTGAAATCTAAGTCATGAAATGCTCGTAGCTTCTGGTTTCTTAGGCCATAGAGATGTTTGGAGCCACTCTGGTCTCTGATCACCTCTATGGCCAGCTGGCTGAATCACCGGCTGCATTCTCAGGTTCCCTGTTGGGACAGGAGAGCCAGAGAAAAACATGGAAGACGGTGGGGGGGATTCCCTGCCACTGCTTGTAAAAGCAGTCTAGAGGCTAATTAGCCGCTAGGATTGCTTTTACATAAAAGCCGACCGCTGGCTGAAAAGAATGATACCAAGATGATACCTAAACCTGCAGGCATCATTCTGGTATAACCACTCAAAGTCCAGCAACATACCAGTACATTGCTGGTCCTTGTTGGGCATTTATTGTAAACTTAATTTTCATGCAGCCTGTGGGCTGAACGAAAAAAAGAGATTGATCGGTGGGTATGCCCACCATTAGAATACCTCCCTTCATCCACCCACTTCTAATGATGGGCATACATGCACCGTATATATATGCCGAAGCATGAGGGCATCCTCCCGCAAAAGTTAGGAGCAAATCGCTCCTCCGCCCTCTGCTGCCCCTACGCTTCGGCATATATGCTAAAGTATGTAACTGTGGTGGTGAAATCAGCTCCGACAGCGCTGGAGTCACAGCTTTATGTATCGTGGGAGCAAACGCTGTTGCTGTCAAGACAAATAAATCCGTGCTGCAACTGAATAGCGTACCTGCTAAGCAAATGATGGTTAACAATAAAACAAAGTAACATTACAGTATAACAGTAAGACTTACCATGCCTGCAAAGTAAATACAAAAAAACATAGTAAAAAATAAAACATTTAACGCAACCTATGCCTAAAATATATATATATGCCGAAGCATGGGGGCATCCTCCCACAAAAGGCAGGAGCAAATCGCTCCTTCACCCACTGCTGCCCCCACACTTCGGCATATATGCTGAAGTATGTAACTGTGGTGGTGAAATCACCTCCGACAGCGCTGGAGTCACGGCTTTATATATCGTGGGAGCAAACGCTGTTGCTGTCAAGATAAATAAATCCGCGCTGCAACTGAATGGCGTACCTGCTAAGCAAATGATGGTTAACAATAAAACAAAGTAACATTACAGTATAACAATAAGACTTACCATACCTGCAAAGCAAATACAAAAAAAACATAGTAAAAAATAAAACATTTAACACAACCTGTGCCTAAAATATATATATTCCAAAGCATGGGGGCATCCTCCCACAAAAGGCAGGAGCAAATCGCTCCTCCACCCACTGCTGCCCCCACGCTTCGGCATATATGCTGAAGTATGTAACTGTGGGGGTGAAATCACCTCCGACAGCGCTGGAGTCACGGCTTTATGTATCGTGGGAGCAAACGCTGTTGCTGTCAAGATAAATAAATCCACTCTGCAGCTGAATTGCGTACTGAAAACAAAAAATGGTTACCAACAAAACACAGTAAACAGTAAAGTATAAAAAAATTGCATATCTGAAAAGCAAACATGGTAAAACGTAATAACAATAAAACTTTGCAGAATATAATACAGTAAAAAAGAGCAGAACAATAGAGAGAGAATAGAGAGAGAGAGAACATTAAAACGACAACTATTTTTGTTTTTTTTATTTTATATTTTTTTTGTGTTTTTTTATTTTTTATTTTTTTTATTTTTTTATTTTTTTACACTTTTTTAGTAACTTTAACTTTTGTAACTGGTACCAGGTTTGGGTCTCTCAAAATGCGATGGCATCTTGGGAGACCCTGTGAAAGTGTGTCCTAGTCTGTGCAATGTTGTACCCTACGCTAAAACTCAACTAGTGTATGGTAGCGTTCAAAACATTCACCAATGCATAGACCAGGATTGTCAGGACAGGAAGGACAATAATACCGGGTGTCACGCCTAAATCCGCGCTTGCTACAGACACGACATCTTCTCTGGGGGGCTCGTTGGGTAGGGGTACTCGAGAGGACATAAGGAAAATTCCTCTCATGCAGCCGGCTTACTGCATTTGGTTGGGGAAGGTGAGGTGGAGCACCGTCTGGAAACAGAAGGGCTCTGACGATCTCTTCCTGGAATTTAAGGAAGGATCCAGTCCGTCCTGAAGCTCTGTATAGCACATGAGCGTTCAGCAAAGCCAATTGAAATAAATAAACGGACACTTTTTTGTACCAGCGTCTGGCCTTACGGGCAACTAGGTATGGTGCCAACAACTGGTCGTTGAGGTCCACCCCTCCCATATTTTGGTTATATTCGTGGACACAGAGGGGTTTCTCCACAACACCAGTCGCCATAGTAATTTAGGCCGTTGTGTCTGCATGAAGGGAGGTAAGAACGAAAACATTCTTATTGTCCCTCCACTTCATAGCGAGCAAATTATTACACTGCAAGCAGGCTCTCTTCCCCTGCCTAAGACGGTAATCTACAAGCCGCTGGGGAAAGCCGCGGCGATTAGGTCGCACGGTGCCACATGCTCCAATCTGATGATCAAAAAGGTGACTAAAAAGTGGCACGCTCGTGTAATAAATGTCCACGTACAAGTGGTACCCCTTTCCGAATAAGGGTGACACCAAGTCCCACACTATCTTGTGGGACTTGCTGGGAAGGTACTGTTTGAATGACAAGCGGCCAAAAAAATTTAATCAGGGACTCATCAACGCAGACAACTTGATGGGGAGTAAACAAGTCTGCAAAACGTTGGTTGAAGTGGTTTACGAGGGGCCGAATTTTGTAGAGCCGATTGTATCCAGGGTCTCCATGAGGACGACAGAGTTCATTGTCATTGAAGTGCATGAACCGCAAAATCTGCTCGTATCGTGCCCTGGCCATGGAGGCAGAGAACACGGGCATATGGTAAATTGGGTCAGTGGACCAATATGACCGCAACTCACTCTTTTTATTTATGCTCATGTTGAGGGAAAGGCGCAGAAAGATCTTAAATTCGGAGACCGTAATTGGTCTCCGATCTCTGGCAAGGGAGGACTGGGGATTAGCGGCGATGTGTTGACCAGCGTATAAATTGCTTTGGTCCACAATAGATCTATAGAGATCTGCGGTGAAAAACAGCGAATAAAAATCCAGTGGCGTAAAATCAACTGTATCCACCTGAATTCCAGGTTGGCCAGTGAATGGGGGAAGTACGGGTTCTGCAGAAGTGGTGGGTACCCAATTCGGATTGGCAAATGCAGCAGGAAGGGCACTATGGGCACGACAGGCCTGTGTTCATCTTCTTGGTGGCAGCGGGACACTACTTGTGCTTGCCACCTCACCAGCTTGAGCTGCACTTATGGGACTCGCCACGTCACCACGTGATACTGCAGTGCTGGATATATGACCAGGGTGTACTAGGCCGCTGGTGCTTGCCAGTTCACCAGAAGGAAAAGCGGTGCTAGTACTGCTCTGCTCCATATGAGAGCCCTGCGGTTCTTGCACTTCAAGGACAGAAGAAGAAGATTGGGGTCTGGTACGCCTGACCTTGGCAGGGACCACAACTCCGTCGTCAGAGCTATCTGTCATGGAGCCGCTGTCCTCTACAGGTTCGTATTCTGAGCCGGAATCTGACAGATGAGTGACTTCCTCTTCACTATCTGTCATGCTCAGAAACGTGTAGGCCTCTTCACTAGTGTACCTTCGATTTGCCATTTTGGGCTCTAAATATAGAGGACTCACTGGCAAAAAAGCTCCTGACTGTTAGCGACTGATTCAAAACGCTACCAAAAAACTGTTAGCGATCGCAGGGATCAGGCCTGACTCTGCGAACGCTGCAGTTATGTGTGCTTAGTGTTTTGTAAGTGTCAGTGATCGATCGATACTGCACTTGCGTGGGCTGGGCAGGGCTGGGCCGAGGGGCAAAACGCAGGTGCTAGCAGGTATCTGGGCTGATCCCGCTAACACTGCGTTTTTGGGAACCCAAAACTGCTGGGGGTGCTAGTACAGATCTGATCGGATCAGATATTGATCCGTTCAGATACTATAGCACTAAGGGAGGTGTATGTTGCGTGCGTGGGTGTTAGCGGTACTGCCGCTAAACTGAAGCTGCCTGGGATGACGCAGACCTTATCTGACCCTAAAAACGTAACTTATATCACCGCCGGGCAATTAGGGGTTAAACCTTTATAAGGTAATAAACGGCGGGTGCCCTAAAACTATAATAAACTATAAAAAACGAGCTAACTAACCAGCGTCACCCGTAACACTTATACGGTGATCGCGGGTGAAAGGGTTAACTAATAGGGGCAATCAGGGGGTTAAAACCTTTAGTAGGTAGTATATGGGGGTCCCTGTCGCTATAAAACACTGACAGCGAACCTATATACTTACCTCCCTAACTACCGTCACCTGTGTCACTAATACAGCGATCAGAAAAACGATCGCTTAGTGACACTGGCGACGGGGGGTGATCAAGGGGTTAACCTTTATTAGGGGGGGGTTAGGGGGGTACCCTGGACCTAAAGGGGGGTACCCCAGACCTAAAGGGGGCTAACCTTAACTGCCCTAACACTTATAACTGTCACAAACTGACACCAATGCAAAAAAAAACTGCTATTGGTGTCAGTGTGACAGGGGGTACAGGAGGGGTGATCGGGGGGTGATCGAGGGTGGAAAGTGTGCCTAGTGTGTTCTACTGTTAGTGTAGTGTTGGTGTAACTTACATTGATGTCTTCTCTCCTCGGCGCCGGAACGAAAAGACCAGCTCGAGGAGGGATGACATCACTTCTTCTCCCTCTGTTTACATTACAGAGGCAGAGGAAGGATTTCATTCAAAAGTATAAAAGTGGGGGAGAGAGCCTGAGCTACCTCCTATAATTTGGGATTTTTAAGTGGACAAAATCATCTGTATAATAAGGTAAGCACAAACTTTAGAAGTTTGAATAAAATTACATTTTATTGAATACAAAAACACACATAATCAAGTGTAATAAAATCATGAGCTACAAACAGTCCATTAGAGATACTTAGTACTAATTATTATTAGTCCGAATATTGCCGGTAAAGATGCTTGAATATGCGATGTGCCAACATGTTTCGCAGATTTCCTGCTTCTTCAAGGGCGTCGCTTATTTCCGTTGGTATCTCTAGATTATATAAATTCATATTAGGTACTGTTTTATAGTTACATCATTCAGATACAATTTCCTGCGCTAATAGGAGTGCTTACCCAGTATAGGTTATCAATGCCTAAAAAATGGGGCCTGCAAAGCCCAACTCACACCAGAAGGCTCAGCCCACTTACAGCCGATCACGATCACTACCCCAGGGCAGTCAGAGCGCACGGGGTTGGATAGTGGGATGTCGGATCACGTACTAACCAGCCTAGTAGATAAATGTATCCTGTGTGGAAAAAACGATTTACCAATTGGTTTTGTCTGCCAAAATTCATTCTTATTATCTTTTTATCAGAAATAATCTTTAGGAAGTCCCGATCAATTAGAGACAGTCTGGTACATAGTCACTTTCCACCCGCCGCTCCCTCTTTTGGAGCGACGGGTGGAAAGGGGACATTCAAATGTGGGGGATGCGATCAATGTCCATGGATAAGAGAGGGCACGGGTTAAAAAAAACGATTTACCAATTGTTTTTGTCTGCCAAATTTCATTGCCATCTTTTTATCTTATTATCTTTTTATCAGGGAGAGGGACATTGGGTTTTTTAATTCATTTTTCAAATTTTTGGTTCACACTGTTACTATCTATAGATCCTTAATAGACATATAGATCCCATGACGCCGTATCCCCTTTGGTCATTCAAACCCTCTTATATCATTTTAAAGCATCTAAGAGGAAATAATCATCCAGATAAATAAATCTAAATTATATTTTTCTAAAGATACATGATGAGTTTGAAAATCAAATAAATAAATAAACATATATATCCATATACTTATACAATAGGATGTGTCTGCTCCTATATTAACAGCAGGCACATCCCCACTAAACATTGCAGACTACACCCATATAAATGGGAATGACGTCTGGAGCATTGTCTCAGCACT
Source organism: Aquarana catesbeiana (assembly GCF_042186555.1). Classification (NCBI taxonomy): domain Eukaryota; kingdom Metazoa; phylum Chordata; class Amphibia; order Anura; family Ranidae; genus Aquarana; species Aquarana catesbeiana. The sequence goes on from NC_133328.1 coordinate 639,375,961, forward strand.
ATATTGTAGATTAATAATGGTATGGATAAAGAAAGGGGACAGTGCATCAATATATCAACCATGACTGGCGCCATCTATTTCCATATTACCATCTCTTTGTAATAAAGGAGATTATATTGTTACTATTTACCTTTGGTTTGGAAGGAAATAGGAAAGCTTCTGGTTAATGACCCTTCAAATGTCATACCCTGCAATCGCCACCCGTAATGCTGGCTGCCGCCGCCCGTGGTGCTGGCTGAGTGAGACGCTAAGTGCGTCTCCTTAAGTCTCCGTGATCCCCCCGGAAGTAAAGGGTCAGCTGACCCCTGACTTCACTTCCGGGGCGAGAGCCCCTGTGTTGTGCATGCGCGAGGACGGCCGGAGCTGGCCGTCATCGTGTCATCGCACACCGCGCAGCCAGTGCGTGCGCGGGGAGGGAGGGATAGATGTATGATCCCTGACCTCCCACCAGGGGCGCCCGAACGATTGCACTCATTTCCTGATCGCAGCCGGCTGAGCAGGAGAGCCCCCACTGTGAGGTGCAGTGCAGGCCACATAAGCATCAACACCATTGCATATATAGGTATCGCTGGTACATATATAAAAAAAACATACAATCCATAAAGTGCATATAAACATTCATAGTCAGCGTTTGTGTATATTCTATGATGCATTAAACATAATTGATGTTGTAATGCTATCAAGTCACATATCCATAATGTAGTATTCATTAAAATAAGAGGGGGGAAGAGAAGAAGAAGGGGAGAGAAATGGAAAAATGCAAAAATGAAAAGGGGGACCAGAAAGTATTGGGAAATGTGATAATTCCTCAGAATTGAGGAGGGGGAGGGGGGGGAGGGAGGGGGAGGGGGGGTAAAAAGAGAAGGGGCATGATTAGATTCTAAATAATATCACTGATAAGCATTCAAACCCCCCTAAATGCCAACCAGGGATATATTCTATAATAAGGCATATGCCAATCAATCAAACAATCCCTGCCCATAGGCCATATATATTCATAATCTACATGAAATTTCATGGGACAGAGACGCAAACCAGAACCCGTTGGTTAATATGTTACTGGGTCCAAGGTACCAACAAAACAGTCCGAACAAAAATGTTAGTTATAAAAATGGTTTAAATGATAGGGCGGTGTTGAGGCCTGGTGGGTAGGTGGCTTTTTGACCAAAGATCCATCTAGCCTCAAGTTGTAGGATCCTTTTGTCAAAATCGCCTCCTCTGTCGGATTCAGGGATCACCTCTAATGCAAAAAATGATATAAATTTAGGATCATAACTGTGGTGCAAGCCCACATGCTTGCAAACTGGGGTATATAATAACCCTGCATCAAGGTAATAGAGGTGATCCTGGATCCGTTTGGCGAATGGGAGTTTCGTTTTGCCAATGTAAAATGCGCCGCATAGACACATTGCGAGATAAACTATCCCGATAGTATTGCAATCTGCATATGTTTTGGACTTATAGTACCCGCCTCTCGGTAGGGGGCAACTCGTGCCCTCTCTTATCCATGGACATTGATCGCATCCCCCACATTTGAATGTCCCCTTTCCACCCGTCGCTCCAAAAGAGGGAGCGGCGGGTGGAAAGTGACTATGTACCAGACTGTCTCTAATTGATCGGGACTTCCTAAAGATTATTTCTGATAAAAAGATAATAAGAATGAATTTTGGCAGACAAAACCAATTGGTAAATCGTTTTTTCCACACAGGATACATTTATCTACTAGGCTGGTTAGTACGTGATCCGACATCCCACTATCCAACCCCGTGCGCTCTGACTGCCCTGGGGTAGTGATCGTGATCGGCTGTAAGTGGGCTGAGCCTTCTGGTGTGAGTTGGGCTTTGCAGGCCCCATTTTTTAGGCATTGATAACCTATACTGGGTAAGCACTCCTATTAGCGCAGGAAATTGTATCTGAATGATGTAACTATAAAACAGTACCTAATATGAATTTATATAATCTAGAGATACCAACGGAAATAAGCGACGCCCTTGAAGAAGCAGGAAATCTGCGAAACATGTTGGCACATCGCATATTAAAGCATCTTTACCGGCAATATTCGGACTAATAATAATTAGTACTAAGTATCTCTAATGGACTGTTTGTATCATATGATTTTATTACACTTGATTATGTGTGTTTTTGTATTCAATAAAATGTAATTTTATTCAAACTTCTAAAGTTTGTGCTTACCTTATTATACAGATGATTTTGTCCACTAAAAAATCCCCAATTATAGGAGGTAGCTCAGGCTCTCTCCCCCACTTTTATACTTTTGAATAATTAGCAGGGATTGTGGACCTTTATCTGTATCTGGAAATAGTCCAACATTATTACTATTTAACTATGAAGGATTTCATTCGTCGGGAGCGATCGGGAGGGGGTGGCCACGAATGGATGGCCTCCCCCTCACCTCTCATCGCCCACGAACAAATGCCGGCCGCCTCGGGCACCGGGGGGGCCTATCGGACCCCTCCGCCCGTGGGAGGCAGATCACGTACAGGTACGTGATTCTGCCTGCCCGTGCCATTCTGCCGACGTACATCGGCGTGAGGCGGTCGGCAAGTGGTTAAGGAATAAAAGTGACCCAATTTTTTTTTCAATGGACAGTGTAAAAATAAAAAGTAAAATAAATAAGAAAAAAAAACAATTTAAAGCTCCCCTGTCCCCACGTGCTCGCGCGCAGAAGCAAACGCTCACGTAAGTCACGCCCGCATATGAATACGGTGTTCAAACCACAAACATGAGGTATCACTGCGATCGTTAGAGTGAGAGGAAACATTCTAGCAGTAAAGCCCCTCTGTAACTCTAACCTGTAGAATTTTTTGATGATGGAACACTATTCCTCCACTGACACCAACTATAGGGCACTATTCCTCTCATTGACACCAATGATGGGGCACTATTCCTCCCACTGACACCAATGATGGGGCACTATTCCTTCCACTGACACCAACTGTAGGGCACTTTTCACCTAACTGACACCAATGATGGGGCACTATTCCTCCCACTGACACCAATGATGGGGCACTATTTCTGTCACTGACACCAATGATGGGGCATTATTCCTCCCACTGACACCAACTATGGGGCACTATTCCTCTCGCTGACACCAATGATGGGGCATTATTCCGCCCACTGACACCAGCTATGGGGCACTATTCCTCTCATTGACACCAATGATGGGGAACTATTCCTCCCACTGACACCAATGATGGGGCACTATTTCTGTCACTTACACCAATGATGGGGCACTATTCCTCCCACTGACACCAACTATGGGGCACTATTCCTCTCGCTGACACCAATGATGGGGCACTATTCCTTCCCCAGACACAAATGATGGGGCACTATTGATCTTTTATTAAAAAGAATCAAGCAACCAATTTTATACAAAAGTAAAAAACAAAACCATAGTACAAAACTTCAACAGAAATCCAAGGAATACACATCCATGTTCAGAATACAATATATACATAATCCACTACAAAAACTATTTACATAAAGCAGCAGAGAGGGCCTAAGAGGCTCAACCCATCACCTATGTACGCAGCCATTTATCAAAAATTAATCCAAAAAAATAAAAATCTAGGGTGATAAGAGACAGACAGCCACACCCGGGAATGAGACTCCTGGCAGTCAGGGAGGCTTGAAACCCCTCCACACCTTCAACCAAGCCCCCTGACTCCGCTTGTCTCTCTCAAGTACCCGAATCTTCTCCACCTCATGCAAAATGTCATACACCACCACCTGAACAGGAAGGATTTTATGCCGAATGCTGACCTGACACCGTGCGTTCCAGGTGAAATAACGGACTGCTAGGCTAACTAGAAAAAGTGTATCCAAACAAAAAACCCCATCAGTATTGAATGCTCCATACACCCACTCAGCATAACCCAGCCTGGAGAGGAAAGGAACACCGAGGGTCCGCCCCACCTGTTTGTACACCTCTATATTGAAAGGGCAATGAAGTAGAAAATGGTCCATAGTCTCCTCCTATCTCCTCTTAACCCTGCCCTCAAAACTGGGCCTGGGCAATCCCTTAAGGCCAGTGGGTCATGAAAGACTTCGCACAAGACTCGACTCATAAGGACTTTCTCGGAACCGATCTGAGATCTTCAGCCGACAATCGCCACTGTCGTAGTAACTTCAGGCACGGAGCGACATAGGCTGGTAGCTGACCACGATGACCCCTGAGATTCTTCACTTGGCCACCTTTTTCCCAAAGTCGTAGAAAAGGCCTAAACCAAGATCTAAATATGCCTACCCATCCAGGAGGTTCCACTGCAAGCATATTACCAGTGTTAAACTTGAGAAAAAGCAGTGAAAAGAAAAGAACTGGGTTGACCATACCTAAGCCACCCTCCCTCCTGGATAGATAGGTGACATTCCTTTTGATGGGGTTCAGTCTGTTCCCCCACAACATCTGGAAGAACACACTACTGACCCTAGCACAGAGAGACACTGGCAAGATGCAGACAAAGCTGACATACAAGAAGATCGGAATCAGGTAGGTCTTAATCAGATCAACCCTTTCCCTCATAGATAACTTCCATCTCTTCCAGCTGACCACCTTAGTATTGGCAATTTCCAGTCTGCCTTCCCAGTTTTTGAGGCCATAATTGTCGGGGCCAAATTCAATGCCTAGAATCTTAATTCTTTCCTGGAGCACTGGAAAGGTGTCCGGGAGATCAAACCCCTCACCTTCCTTTCCCATCCAGAAAACTTCACTTTTCCTGATTGATCTTGGAGCCTGATGCTTCAGAATACCGTGATGTCAGAGAGACCACCTCCTCTGCTTCGTCCGCCCTGGTGACAATCACCGACACATCGCCTGCATAGGCAACAACCCTCAAAGGCGGCTCACCCGGGAGCCCCACTGGCACCCCACACAACATGCCGCTCTCTAGCCTCCTGATGAAGGGGTCGATTGCAAACACATAGAGCAGGGGACTCAGGGGACAACCTTGACGCACTCCAGAGCCAACCTCAAAGGACTGCCCAACCATTAACAAAAGGAAAGCTTTCTGCCCCCTTATACAAGACTTTCAACCAATGGACAAAACCACTTGGCAGACCGTACTTACTAAGGAGCAACCACAGGTACTCATGGTTAACACGATCAAAAGCCTTTGCCTGATCCAATGTCAGCAAATACTTTCCCCAGCCTGCAGCCCTGCATTGCTCCAAGGCCTCCCGGACAGCTAAAACCGATGTGAAGGTGCTCCTACCCCGGACCGAACAGTGCTGATGGCGAGAATGCAAAGACTCTGCTACTGACGATAGGCGCCAGAAAAATATCTTTGCCAGTATCTTTCTATCGACATTAAGTAGGCTGATGGGGCGCCAATTCTCAATCATCGAAGGATCTTTACCCTTTGAAAGAAGAATCACAGCCCGAGTGCCTCATGGAAGGGGGAAGTACCCCCTCAGCAAGGCAACTGTTAAAAACCTCTACCAAATGTGGGGCCAGAATAGGCTTAAAAGCTTTGTAAAACTCAGCCGTCAAGCCATCCGGTCCAGGTGACTTTTTGATGGCAAGCTGTTCAATTGCCCTCATCACCTCTTCAACTGTGATCTCCTCTGTCGAATTCATAAATGGGACATCTTCATCATTTAGACCTGGAGTAGAGTCCAAAAAGCTTTCTATCTTGTCACGGTCAAGCTCTCTCCTCCCAAGAAGGTCAGCATAAAAGGACCTCAGGACCTCCAGAATCCCTGACCTGGACTTTGTCAAGGAACCTGTACTGTCCTTAAGGCCAACGACCGTTTTAACAGCTACACCTTGTTTGCAGTTCTGGTAAGGGTCAGGCGAGTGGTACTTCCCATAGTCCCTCTCCAGAACCAAAGAGGCATGCCGGTCATATTGACACTTCCTGAGAAGGAGTATCACTTCTGAGATTGTCCCAGGATCTCCTCCTCTCGAGACAAGAATATCCAGCTTCCTCCGTAAATGTTAGTAGGTAATGTATTTATTAAACTGCTTTCTATTGGCTAGGCCCCTGAAGAATCCAGCTATCCTCTTTTTGGTCAGCTCCCACCACTCAGCCTTGCTGCTACAAAAGTCCAGGATGGTCACCTGTGCCTGAAAGAATTCCTCAAAGGATTGTCTAACATGTTCTTCCTTGAGTAGAGTCGAATTCAATCTCCAGATGCCCTTACCCCTCTGAGGGGCGTCTGAAGCATTCAGGACCACAGATAGCATACAGTGATCAGAGAACTCTACTGCCTGCACCACTGGGGGCGAGAAAGCAGAGGTCTCCTTCAAAAAAAACCTATCTATTATACTCTGACTATTACCTCGATGAATGGTGAACCCAGTGTCATCCGGGAGGTGCTTAATGTGCACATCCACACGACCAGCATTCCTAACCATACTGTTTAAAAAAACGCTATCATATCCCAGCCTGTCCTTGAAGTCCTTCCTGTCCTTGGGTCTAGTTACTGTATTAAAGTCACCTCAAAGACCACTTGCTGGGATGTAAAAAGAAATGGCTTGATCCTTGTAAAAAGGCACTTCCTGTCCCACTTTGTGTGCGGCCCATAGACATTAGGCGCAGGTCCTGCTCTCCCACAAGGACGTCTAAGACCATACATCTCCCAATGTCCACCTCAATAACCCTCCGGACAGTTACCATGCCGGTTTTAAACGACACCGCCACACCGCCGTAAGGCTCGGCCGCAAGAGACCAGTAAGATGGACCATACCTCCACTCTCTCTTGGCCATATGAATATCTGCCAAGGAGGTGAGCCTAGTCTCTTGCAAAAATAAAATTTCAGCGTCTAATTGGCTGAACAAAAAGAAGGCCATAGAACGAGCTCTTACTGACTTAATGCTGGCGACATTTATTGTCACCACTTTTAACGGAGGGGGAACCGCCATTTGGGTTATTGGGTGGATTGCTTCTTAGCTCCCCTCTGCTGCTCATCACCAGAAGCCTCTCTCTTTCTTGAGGCCGCCTCCAACTCCATCTCAGAAACAGAACTTCGCTCCGAAGAAGCTCCAGATGAAGAAATATCCCACTTAGAGGACCTGTGACGGTTGGAAACAGGCACTGGAGCCTGTTCCGTCCTCACCACCTGCTTCTTCCGCTTTCCAACCTTCCTTCTCTCCTCCAGGTACTGCAGGTCCGCTTCAGAGATGCCCTCATCTCTTGTTTTTTTCTTTGAAGTCTTTACAGAAGACTCCTTTACAGAGGAAGAAGCTACCTTTTTAGTACCCACTACCACTCCTGGTGGGGGGTGCTCCCTTTGAATCAGACTTAGGAGGGGTAGACTCCTGGGGGGTAACTGACTCGGGTGGGGCACAGACTTGGAAGGTTCTGACACAAGACGAGAAGGTACAGTAGGCTGGGGGGACACAGAGACAGATACAGAAGGAATACTTACAGACAGAGGAGGGGTGGGCACAGGAACTGGGGAGGGATCCTGAGCAGAACCATGGGAGCCGATCACCGCAGAGGAGGATGGTACACCAGGGGCCTCACCCTCCATCCTGTCCAGCCTTGACATGTCATCAATTACCTCCTTCTCCATATTGTGCCAGGCTTCAGGACATCTGCTGTAGGGATGGCCAAGGCGCAGGCACAGGTTGCACCTGATCATCTCAGTCCAGTCCTTAGCCATATGACCCTGACCCCGACACACTGAACATATCAAGGCTGAACAGGAAGAGCTCAAATGCGCCTTTTCTCCACAGCGGTAACACAGCTTCGGCTGACCAGGGTAGAAAATAGTCATCCTATCCCTCCCTATAAAAGCTGAGGAGGGCAAGTGACGGACAACATTCCCATCCCTGGCCAACCTGACTGTTACTGACCAACCCCCAGTCCAGATGTTACGTTCATCAAGGATTTTTCTGGGCTTAGTCAAAACCTCACCATAGTTTCTTAACCAGACCTCTAGATCCCGAGCAGGGAAGCTCTCATTAGTCAGAATAATTGTGATCTTTTTCACCGTTGTGATCTTTTTCACCGTTGACCTCTGAGAATGAGGATTAATTGCCAGGATAGTTACCAGGACATTTGGAAATTGAAGTATTAATGTGTTGCACTTCTTCCAAAGAATTACCAAATTGTGGACTGTTGTATTCCTGTTTGTTTATTGAGTAAATGTCCTTAACAACCGATGTGTCATCAGCTGTCGGCGGGCTTCCCTGCTGACAGCTGAATGTAAAAAAAAAAATTGCCGGCTAAAAATTCACAAAAAAAAAAAACCGCGTAGGGTCCCCCCCAAAACCGTATACATTCTTATACTAATACACGTAGTCTTTGAAGGAAATCCGCAATATGTTTATATTTTGATTTAAATTTCTAATTGAATTCAAATTCAATCCGAATTTGACTAAATTTCGTTTTGTCATTTCAAATTTGTTTAAATTGGTTAGTAAGTCAGAAATTCGGGTACATCTAAAACCCTGAATAACGAAAATTGCCCCCAATTTTGATTCTGAATAAACAAACCACAAATGTCTAATACAAGGATATGAGAACACATACATGCTGAACTGGACTAGAGTCTTTATTTAACCTTTCCAACTATGGATTCTAGTTAAAGGAAGTGAACTGTAAGTGACACGAAAATCAGAAACCAACAAAACAGCCAGGCAGCCAACATTTTCCAAAAGAGCAAACACCAAGAGCAGACCCTGTATTTCTCTCAGAGAAGGTTCATTATAAAGTAGTACAGAAGTAGGAAAATAACCAATTTTGATGTGCTCCAAACATTGGCAGGGATAACTGTCCATGCGATGTTACCAGCATACATGGCCTCCTTCTCCTTCGCGTAAACCTCCACTTCGCACAGTGACAGGCATTCCAACCTGTCAGGGATCACCACACTGATGTATCGACCCAACATCCCTCTGCAGCAAGGAAAGATCCGAGGTTTGGAGACATCTGTGACCTTTTTGCACCTGGAGAGATAGAAAAGGAGATTGGGCAATGAGTATCACCTCTATGGAGCAGTACAATTCTTCCAGGAAGTCTTGTTCCCGTCTAAGAACTGAGTGATAAGTCCTCCTATGGTTTAGCATGTTAAATGCATCAGTCATGTTACCACCAACATCCCCTATTTTACCAGAGTAGAACCCGTCTAACACCCCAAAGGCAGGATAGCAACGCCAAAGGCAGGGGCGGGCCAGCATTTCACCCTCAGGGTCGAGTCCATGGCTAAAATGGGGGGGGGAGAAAAGATATTGGGCACCAGTCACTTGTCTTTTTAAAGTTTTCTTAAATAACAGTCAAGGAGATGAGGGTTAGGGGTCCCAGATACCATAGCAGATGACTTAGAGACTCTCCAGATCAACGAGCGTCAGAACCTTAAAGCCAACCTGGCAACACCGTAAGTACATTCCCGAATTTTAGTGTGTCCTCCAAGTGAGTCCCCAGGCCCTTCTAGGAGACCAGCCATCTTTCCAGCTCTCTCCAGCAAGGGAATTTCCTCGGTGTCTCCTTTTTGGCACAGCTTCCTCCAGACCAGGCAGGACAGCTTTAGGACCACTTCAGCACACATTAGGCCCCAAACCAGGCTATTGGGCTCCAGCCAGTGTCTTGGGTCCTTATTTGATAGATTGATAGTAGCAGGATCCATTGGCTCCCGCTGCTGTCAATCAGACCGAGTCCTGTTGTCTGTGTCAATGGACGCAGCAGCAGGACAGGGGAGCATGCCCGCACGAGTGCCCCCATGGAAAGCGCTTCTCTGTGGGGACACTTAATGCAGGGAGGAGCCAGGAGCGCTGCTGGGGGACCCCAGAAGAGGAGGATCAGGGCCACTCTGTGCAAAACCCTTGCGCAGAGGAGGTAAGTATGACATGTTTGTTTTTCTTTTGTTTTTTAAACATAGCTTTACAACTGCTTTAACCACTTAACAACCGGCCCATAGCCGAATGATGGCTGCAGGGCGGTTGCTTAACTCTGGGAGGGCGCTCTATGACGTCCTCCCAGAATTCCCCTCTCGCGCTCCCCCTGGGGCACGCACCCGAACACTTCCGTGACCCCACATCACGGATCCCGGTAAATGGCCGCTGATCGCGGCCGTTTACCATGTGATCGCGCCGTCAAATGACGGCGCGATCACATGTAAACAGACCGGCGTCTGATGGCGCCGGTTCCTCTCCTCCTCTCCTTCCTCTCCTCCTGTGTACCGATCGGTACACTGTGAGCGGAGAGGGGGATGGATGGATGGCTGCAGCGCTGTGGGCTGGATGTGTAGTGCCCACAGCACTGCACGGTGACATCCAGCCATCCATCCATCCATGCTCAGCCATCCCTACTACTCTGCAATGCTGTGCAATACTCTGCAAAGCCCCACATTACCCTGGAATACCCCACATTACCCTGGAATACCCCACATTACCCCACATATTGACAGAAAAATACAGAATTGTTGACATTTTTGCAGATTTATTAAAAAAGAAAAACTGAAATATCACATGGTCCTAAGTATTCAGACCCTTTGCTGTGACACTCATATTTAACTCAGGTGATGTCCATTTCTTCTGATCATCCTTGAGATGGTTCTTCACCTTCATTTGAGTCCAGCTGTGTTTGATTATACTAATTGGACTTGATTAGGAAAGTCACACACCTGTCTATATAAGACCTTACAGCTCACAGTGCATGTCAGAGCAAATGAGAATCATGAGGTCAAAGGAACTGCCTGAAGAGCTCAGAGACAGAATTGTGGCAAGGCACAGTTCTGGCCAAGGTTACAAAAAAAATCTGCTACACTTAAGGTTCCTAAGAGCACAGTGGCCTCCATAATCCTTAAATGGAAGACATTTGGGATGACCAGAACCCTTCCTAGAGCTGGCCGTCCGGCCAAACTGAGCGCTCGGGGGAGAAGAGCCTTGGTGAGAGAGGTAAAGAAGAACCCAAAGATCACTGTGGCTGACCTCCAGAGATGCAGTCGGGAGATGGGAGAAAGTTGTAGAAAGTCAACCATCACTGCAGCCTGCACCAGTCGGGGCTTTATGGCAGAGTGGCCCAACGGAAGCCTCTCCTCAGTGCAAGACATATGAAAGCCTGCATGGAGTTTGCTAAAAAAACACCTGAAGGACCCCAAGATGGTGAGAAATAAGATTCTCTGGTCTAATGAGACCAAGATAGAACTTTTTGGCCTTACTTCTAAGCGGTATGTGTGGAGAAAACCAGGCACTGCTCATCACCTGTCCAATACAGTCAGAACAGTGAAGCATGGCGGTTGCAGCATCATGCTGTGGGGGTGTTTTTCAGCTGCAGGGACAGGGCAACTGGTTGCAATCGAGGAAAAGATGAATGCGGCCAAGTACAGGGATATCCTGGACGAAAACCTTCTCCAGAGTGCTAAGGACCTCAGACTGGGCCGAAGGTTTACCTTCCAACAAGACAATGACCCTAAGCACACAGCTAAAATAACGAAGGAGTGGCTTCACAACAACTCCGTGACTGTTCTTGAATGGCCCAGCCAGAGCCCTGACTTAAACCCAATAGAGCATCTCTGTAGAGTATTTAATATGTATATATACAGTCAGTCTCGTGTATGTATATATATATATATATATATCTCCACTGTATCCAGTTTAGCTAAATCTGACTGCAGTCCGTTCCTGGTGTACTGTTTCTTATATACTTCAGGCAGGCAGGTGATTCAGTTAACTGCAGTGTATTTAATATATATATATATATATATATATATATATATATATATATATATATATATATATATATATATATATATATATACGGATAGTCTCGTATATATATATATATATATATATATATACCGTATTTATCGGCGTATAACACGCACTTTTTTCCCCTTAAAATCAGGGGAAAATTGCTGGTGCGTGTTATACGCCGATCCCCGCGATCCCCCGCTGACTGCGAACGGAGGAGCGATCGCCACCGACATTCATACATAGCCGAGTGTACTCAGCTAGGTTCGTCTAGCTCCACTCACAGTCACGCCCAGTCCTGCCCTATGATGGACATAACACAGGGACTGGGCGTGACTGTGAGCGGAGCTAGCCGAACCTAGCCGAGTACACTCGGCTATGTATGAATGTCGACGGCTCTCGGCTCCACCCACAGGGCTACGAGAGAAGCCGAAAAGCAGCCGAGAGCCGCCGAGAGACACAGGACTGGCTCTGCGTCTCTCGGCGGCGCCATATTTAAAAACGGCAGTGACACTACATGGCTGCAGTGTCACTGGGCAAGGCTGCAAATGACACAAGGCTGCAGATGACACAAGGCTGCAGATAACACAAGGCTGCAAATGACACAAGGCTGCAAATGACACAACAAGGCTGCAAATGACACTGGACAAGGATGCAAATGACACTGGACAAGGATGCAAATGACACTACAAGGCTGCATATGGACACTGGCTGCAAGGCTGCATTAATGGGCATTTAAATGTAAGTTTTTTTTTCTTAAAAAGTTTTTTTCCTTAAAATTCTCTCCTAAACTTGGGGTGAGTGTTATACGCCAGCGCGTGTTATACGCCGATAAATACGGTATATATCCACTGCATACAGTTTAGCTATATCTCACTGCAGGCAGTTCCTGGTGTACTGTTTCTAATATACTTCTGGCAGGCAGGTGATTCAGTTAGCTGCAGTGTATTCAATATATATATATATATATATATATATATATATATATATATATATATATATATATACACAGATAGTCTCGTATATATATATCCACTGCATACAGTTTACCTATATCTCACTGCAGGCCATTCCTGGTGTACTCTTTCTAATATACTTCCGGCAGGCAGGTGATTCAGTTAGCTACAGTCTATTTAATAACAGATAGTCTTATATATATATATATATATATATATATATATATATATATATATATATATATATCCACTGCTAGGGATGAGCTTCGCGTTCGAGTCAAAACCATGTTGGACTCGAACATCGGCTATTCAATCGTTCGCCGAATTGCGAACGTTATGGGCCGTTCGCGCCAAATTTGTGTGGCGCTTCACGGCCCATAATTCATTGCGGCATTGCAGTGCATTGCTGGCTGATGATTGGCCAAGCATGCACTATGACCCGCATGTTTGGCCAATCACAGCGCCGTCGGTGGATAGAGCTGTAATTGGCCAAAGCCAGGGTGGCTTTGGCCAATTATGGCTCAGGGGGTTTAGAACACGCCCCACACTATATAAGGCCCCCAGCACGGCGGCCCTGTGTAGTGTGTTCCGGCGTGCTGAGAGATAGAGAGAGAGACAGTGTCATTTCATTTGAGTTAGCTAGATTAAGCAGGACAGTCAGTGAGTTAGCTGCACTTACAATGTATTGTAAATATATATGCATCCCAGGTGTTGCATATACCGTATATACTCGAGTATAAGTCGTTCCGAGTATAAGTCGAGGCCCTAATTTACTACAAAAAAATGGGAAAAACGTATTGACCCGAGTATAAGACGAGGGTGAGAAATGCACAGCTACTGTAAGTGGAAAAGAGGGTCAACAATGCCCATTTGCAGCATCACTGTGCCCATTTGCAGCCATAGTTCCCCTGAACTTCAAACTCGGTAGTTAAGGGTTCCTAGATGCCCCCTAGCTGCAGCCAAAATTTGGGGTCTCTGAACCCAAAGGGTCCCAAAATGACATTGCTGCAGATGGACACAGTTGACCGAATTTGGGGCCCCATATCTCGGGGCCACTTAGTGCTAAGAACCCCAAATTTGGTGTGCAAACCCAGTGGAACTAGCACCATAAAATTTCCAAAGCTGGGGTTTCTAGCACTAAGTGGCCCCGAGATACAGGGCCCCAAAAATCAGTTCAGAAAATGTCAAGCACTTTTCTGCAGCAGAGAATGACATTGTCTGAACCGGTTTTGGGGCCCCGTATCTCAGGGTCACTTGGTGCTAGGAAACCCAGCTTTGGAAATGTTATGGTACCAGTTCCACTGGGTTTGCACACCAAATTTGGGGTTCCTAGCACCGAGTGGCCCTGAGATACGGGGCCCCAAAATCGGTTCAGAAAATGTCAAGCACTTTTCTGCAGCAGAGAATGACATTTTCTGAACCGATTTTGGGGCCCCGTATCTCGGGGCCACTTAGTGCTAGGAACTTCAGCTTTGGATATGTTGTGGTACCGGTACTGGGTTTGCACACCAAATTTAGGGTTCCTAGCACCAAGTGGCCCTGAGATACAGGGCCCCAAAGTCGGTTCGGAAAATGATTTTTTTTGCTGCAGAAAAGTGCTTGACTTGAGTATAAGTCGAGGGGGGCACTTTCAGCACAAAAAAAAGTGCTGAAAAATTTGACTTATACTCGAGTATATATGGTATATATATATATATATATATATATATATATATATATATATATATATATATATATACACTGTATTCAGTTTAGCTAGATCCGTTCCTGTTAGCTTCCTACTGACAGGCAGGCTTGTCTTGTTACAGTATTTACAGCTACCTGAAGAAAATTGCTGGTGTTCTTTTGATCCTATTAGTACCACAGTCAGGCAGCTAGACTATTTACAGTTAGTGTAGTGCGTCCTCCTCACAGTGTTCAGTTAAAGCTACAAGTGAGTTTAGTGTGACCTCTGCACAGTGTTCAGCTAAAACTACAAGTTAGTGTAGTGCACAGTGTTCAGCTAAAACAAGTTAGGGTAGTGCGTCTTCCTCACAGTGTTCAGCTAAAGCTACAAGTTAGTGCAGTGCGACCTCTGCACAGTGTTCAGCTAAAGCTACAAGTTAGTGTAGTGCGTCCTCCTCACAGTGTTCAGCTAAAACTACAAGTTATTGTAGTGCGACCTCTGCACAGTGTTCAGCTAAAGCTACAAGTTAGTGTAGTGCGTCCTCCTCACAGTGTTCAGCTAAAACTACAAGTTAGTGTAGTGAGACCTCTGCACAGTGTTCAGCTAAAGCTACAAGTTAGTGTAGTGCGTCCTGCTCACAGTGTTCAGCTAAAACTAAAAGTTAGTGTAGTGCGACCTCTGCACAGTGTTCAGCTAAAGCTACAAGTTATTGTAGTGAGACCTCTGCACAGTGTTCAGCTAAAGCTACAAGTTAGTGTAGTGCGTTCTGCTCACAGTGTTCAGCTAAAACTACAAGTTAGTGTAGTGCGACCTCTACACAGTGTTCAGCTAAAGCTACAAGTTATTGTAGTGCATCCTCCTCACAGTGTTCAGCTAAAACTACAAGTTAGTGTAGTGAGACCTCTGCACAGTGTTCAGCTAAAGCTACAAGTTAGTGTAGTGCGTCCTCCTCACAGTGTTCCGCTAAAGCTACAAGTTAGTTTAGTGTGACCTCTGCACAGTGTTCAGCTAAAGCTACAAGTTATTGTAGTGCGTCCTCCTCACAGTGTTCAGCTAAAGCTATTAGTTGGTGTACTGTGTCCTCCTCACAGTGTTCAGCGAAAACTACAAGTTAGTGTAGTGCGACCTCTGCACAGTGTTCAGCTAAAGCTACAAGTTAGTGTAGTGCGTCCTCCTCTAAAGCTACAAGTTAGGGTAGTGCGTCCTCCTCACAGTGTTCAGCTAAAGCTAAAGTTGGTGTAGTGTGTCCTTCTCGTCTAATCTGTGACATGCCCACCAGGTGGAACTCAACGTTGGCCATGCTGCAGCAGCTGCACACGCAGTAGAGGGCCGTCAATGAGTACCTGTGTGACTATGGCACCAGGACAGGGTCAGGGGAGCTTGTTTTTTTTCCCCACGCCAGTAGGCCATGATCAGGGATGCATGCACTGTCCTGTCACCATTTGAGGAGGCCACGAGGATGGTGAGCAGTGACAGTGCATGCATCAGTGACACTGTCCCCCTTGTCCACCTGTTGGAGCACACACTGCGTGGAATAATGGACAGGGCACTTGAGGCAGAACAGAGGCAGGAAGAGGAGGACTTCCTTAGCTCTCAAGGCCCCCTTTATCCAGACAGTGTTCCTGCGTGCCCGCCGATCACACAGGAAGAGGACGAGGAGGAGGAGGATTGTGTCAGTATGGAGGTGGAGCCTGGCACTCAGCATCAGCAGCAGTCTTTAAGGGATCAGTCCCAAGAAACACATGGACTTGTACGTGGCTGGGAGGAGGTGGCTGCTAGGGATGAGCCGAACACCCCCCTGTTCGGTTCGCACCAGAACATGCGAACAGGAAAAAAGTTCGCTCGAACACCGTTAAAGTCTATGGGACACGAACATGAATAATCAAAAGTGCTAATTTTAAAGGCTTATATGCAAGTTATTGTCATAAAAAGTGTTTGGGGACCTGGGTCCTGCCCCAGGGGACATGGATCAATGCAAAAAAAAGTTTTAAAAACGGCCGTTTTTTCAGGAGCAGTGATTTTAATAATGCTTAAAGTCAAACAATAAAAGTGTAATATCCCTTTAAATTTCGTACCTGGGGGGTGTCTATAGTATGCCTGTAAAGGGGCGCATGTTTCCTGTGTTTAGAACAGTCTGACAGCAAAATGACATTTGGAAGGAAAAAACACATTTAAAACTACCCGCGGCTATTGCATTGCCGACAATACACATAGAAGTTCATTGATAAAAACGGCATGGGAATTCCCCCCAGGGAAACCCCGAACCAAAATTAAAAAAAAAAAAATGACGTGGGGGGGTCCCCCTAAATTCCATACCAGGCCCTTCAGATCTGGTATGGATATTAAGGGCAACCCCGGCCAAAATTTTAAAAAAAAATGACGTGGGGTTCCCCCTAAATTCCATACCAGACCCTTCAGGTCTGGTATGGATTTTAAGGGGAACCCCGCGCCAAAAAAAAAAAAAAAACGGCGTGGGGTTCCCCCAAAAATCCATACCAGACCCTTATCCGAGCACGCAACCTGGCAGGCCGCAGGAAAAGAGGGGGGGACGAGAGTGCGGCCCCCCCCCCTCCTGAACCGTACCAGGCCACATGCCCTCAACATTGGGAGGGTGCTTTGGGGTAGCCCCCCAAAACACCTTGTCCCCATGTTGATGAGGACAAGGGCCTCATCCCCACAACCGTGGCCGGTGGTTGTGGGGGTCTGCGGGCGGGGGGCTTATCGGAATCTGGAAGCCCCCTTTAACAAGGGGACCCCCAGATCCCGGCCCCCCCCCTGTGTGAAATGGTAAGGGGGTACTTACCCCTACCATTTCACTAAAAAACTGTCAAAATAGTTAAAAATGACAAGAGACAGTTTTTGACAATTCCTTTATTTAAATGCTTCTTCTATCTTCCTTCATCTTCTTCTTCTTCTGGTTCTTCTGACTCTTCTGGTTCTTCCTCCGGCGTTCTCGTCCAGCATCTTCTCCGCGGCGTCTTCTATCTTCTTCTCCTCGGGCCGCTCCGCACCCATGGCATTGGGGGGGAGGCTCCCGCTCTTCTCTTCATCTTCTTCTTCATCCTCTTCTCTTCTTCATCTTCTTCATCTTCATCTTCTCTTCTTTTCTTCTGCGGGCCGCTCCGCATCCATGCATGGAGGGAGGCTCCCGCTGTGTGACGGCGTCTCCTCGTCTGACGGTTCTTAAATAATGGGGGGCGGGGCCACCCGGTGACCCCGCCCCCCTCTGACGCACGGTGACTTGACAGGACTTCCCTGTGACGTCACGGGGAATGCCACAGGGAAGTCCCGTCATGTCCCGTGCGTCAGAGGGGGGCGGGGTCACCGGGTGGCCCCACCCCCGTTATTTAAGAACCGTCAGATGAGGAGACGCCGTCACACAGCGGGAGCCTCCCTCCATGCATGGATGCGGAGCGGCCCGCAGAAGAAAAGAAGAGAAGATGAAGATGAAGAAGATGAAGAAGAGAAGAGGATGAAGAAGAAGATGAAGAGAAGAGCGGGAGCCTCCCCTCATGCCATGGGTGCGGAGTGGCCCGAGGAGAAGAAGATAGAAGATGCCGCGGAGAAGATGCTGGACGAGAACGCCGGAGGAAGAACCAGAAGAGTCAGAAGAACCAGAAGAAGAAGAAGATGAAGGAAGATAGAAGAAGCATTTAAATAAAGGAATTGTCAAAAACTGTCTCTTGTCATTTTTAACTATTTTGACAGTTTTTTAGTGAAATGGTAGGGGTAAGTACCCCCTTACCATTTCACACAGGGGGGGGGCCGGGATCTGGGGGTCCCCTTGTTAAAGGGGGCTTCCAGATTCCGATAAGCCCCCCGCCCGCAGACCCCCACAACCACCGGCCACGGTTGTGGGGATGAGGCCCTTGTCCTCATCAACATGGGGACAAGGTGTTTTGGGGGGCTACCCCAAAGCACCCTCCCAATGTTGAGGGCATGTGGCCTGGTACGGTTCAGGAGGGGGGGGGGCCGCACTCTCATCCCCCCCTCTTTTCCTGCGGCCTGCCAGGTTGCGTGCTCGGATAAGGGTCTGGTATGGATTTTTGGGGGAACCCCACGCCGTTTTTTTTTTTTTTTGGCGCGGGGTTCCCCTTAAAATTCATACCAGACCTGAAGGGTCTGGTATGGAATTTAGGGGGAACCCCACGTCATTTTTTTTTTTTAATTTTGGCCGGGGTTCCCCTTAATATCCATACCAGACCTGAAGGGCCTGGTATGGAATTTAGGGGGACCCCCCCACGTCATTTTTTTTTTTTTTTATTTTGGTTCGGGGTTTCCCTGGGGGGAATTCCCATGCCGTTTTTATCAATGAACTTCTATGTGTATTGTCGGCAATGCAATAGCCGCGGGTAGTTTTAAATGTGTTTTTTCCTTCCAAATGTCATTTTGCTGTCAGACTGTTCTAAACACGGGAAACATGCGCCCCTTTACAGGCATACTATAGACACCCCCCAGGTACGAAATTTAAAGGGATATTACACTTTTATTGTTTGACTTTAAGCATTATTAAAATCACTGCTCCTGAAAAAACGTCCGTTTTTAAAACTTTTTTTTGCATTGATACATGTCCCCTGGGGCAGGACCCGGGTCCCCAAACACTTTTTATGACAATAACTTGCATATAAGCCTTTAAAATTAGCACTTTTGATTTCTCCCATAGACTTTTAAAGGGTGTTCCGCGGCATTCGAATTTGCCGCGAACACCCCAAATTGTTCGGTGTTCGGCGAACTTGCGAACAGCTAATGTTCGAGTCGAACATGAGTTCGACTCGAACTCGAAGCTCATCCCTAGTGGCTGCGAACCATGTGTTCCTTAGTGACCCAGAGGACTCCGAATGCCTCAGCAACCTACGCTGCATGGCCTCCCTGATCCTGCAAAGCCTGCGTAAGGATCCTCGTATTCGTGGTATCAAGAAGAAGGATCAATACTGGCTGGCAACCCTCCTTGATCCACGTTACAAGGGTAAGGTTGCGGACCTTATCTTGCCATCGCAGAGGGAGCAGAGGATGAAACATCTTCGGGAGGCCTTGCAGAAAGGTCTGTGCAACGCGTTCTCAGAGACTGGGAGGTTACAAACTCCTGTTTCTGGACAACGTGTTACTGAGGCTTCGGTCAGTCAAAGAAGGAGTGGTGGAGAAGGTGGCAGTCTGACCGATGCATTCAGACAATTTTTTGGTCCGCAGCCCCAAGGTATGATCGGTTCCAGCAACCATCGCCAGCGTCTGTTTTACATGGTGCAGGAATACCTAGGGGCAAGATCTGACTTGGACACCTTTCCCACCAAAAATCCTCTGGGTTACTGGGTCTTGAGGATGGATCACTGGCCAGAGCTTGCACAGTATGCAATTGAGCTACTGGCCTGTCCTGCATCCAGCGTTCTTTCGGAACGCACATTCAGTGCTGCTGGAGGCTTTGTAACCGATCACAGGGTGCGTCTGTCCATCGACTCGGTCGATCGACTGACCTTCATAAAAATGAATCAGTCTTGGATCACCACCAGCTACCAATCACCTGATGCTGATGTAACCAAATAATTTTTTTTTAAATCTCAGATCCCTTCAAAGACTGCCTATGCTGATGCTGAGTGACTATCCTGAGTAATTATCCTCTTCCTCCTCAATGATCATGCTGATAGCATGTAAGAACATTTTTGGTTCTGCGCGCCACCACCAGTGGCTAAGGCCCAATTTTTCAGCCCCTGTTTAACAGGGGCGTGTGTAATTACAATTTTTGATGTAATACTTTGCAGCAGGGCTCGTTCCTGCGTTCCAACTAGAGTATTTGTGAGGGGTTGCAGTGTTGTGGCACCAGCACCAGTGCCTAAGGCCCAATTTTTCAGCCCCTGTTTAACAGGGGCATGTAATTACAATTTTTGATGCAATAATTTGCAGCAGGGCTTGTTTCTGCATTCCAACTAGAGTATCTGTGAGGGGTTGCAGTGTTGTGGCACCAGCACCAGTGCCTAAGACCCAATTTCTCAGCCCCTGTTTAACAGGGGCGTGTAATTACAATGTTTGATGCAATACTTTGCAGCAGGGCTCGTTTCTGCATTCCAACTAGAGTATCTGTGAGGGGTTGCAGTGTTGTGGCACCAGCACCAGTGCCTAAGGCCCAATTATTCAGCCCCTGTTTAACAGGGGCGTGTAATTACAATTTTTGATGCAATACTTTGCAGCAGGGCTCGTTTCTGCGTTCCAACTAGAGTAATTGTGAGGGGTTGCAGTGTTGTGGCACCAGCACCAGTGCCTAAGGCCCAATTTTCCAGCCCCTGTTTAACAGGGGCGTGTAATTACATCTTTTGATGCAATACTTTGCAGCACGGCTCGTTCCTGCGTTCCAACTAGAGTATCTGTGAGGGGTTGCAGTGTTGTGGCACCAGTGCCTAAGGCCCAATTTTCAGCCCCTGTTCAACAGGGGCATGTAATTACAATTCTTGATCTAATATTTCACAGCAGGGCCCGTTTCTGCGCCCACCAAGAGTGAGTGAGGACTTTTTTTTTTTTTTTCCAACTTCAGCGAAAATCTTATTGAGAGACATTGTATCAACTTTGAAAATCAAAATTTATCTCCTCTCGTTTTTCACATCATTGTGGTTTATTTCCCTCTTATCTTTTATTTTTTTATTTTTTTTTCCTCCTCTCCCCCCTTAAGTATGAAATAAAGACTTATCCAACCAAGCAAATAGTGTGCACATCCCGTATAAAAACTTCTTAAGAAAAGTCAGCCTACTGAAGAGCAGAAAAACAAAGGGCAGCATCTCCAAACATATTCCCCTATAATACCCCTCCACACCTCCCCTCCCTCCATCACACCATACCTTCCAACCTCCCTCCACCCCATACTCACTCCACCCTTTCTACCTAATCCACTCATACCTGATCAGGCCATTCATACTCCAGCCATTGCTTCCATATCTTCTTATATTTCTTCAAACTACCTTTTTTCCTATACCAAAGCTCCTCCTTCATAATCATATCATTAACCTCTCTCAGCCATTCTACTACTGTTGGGGGGTCTTTTGCCTGCCACTTCCTTGCTATAATCTTCCTACCCTGGAACAGGCATCTTATTATTGCGGTTTGGGTGTCTTTCAGCATACCATTGTTCTCCATCAGGCTCAAAAGACAGGTTCTGGCCTCCATGGCTAGCGAGGTCCCAAATACTACGTTGATTTTCTCCACTATTTCTTCCCAATACCTATATAGCTTGGGGCATCGCCAGAACATGTGCATCAGGTCTCCTCTACCGTCCCCGCAACGTTGGCATTTCGCGTCTTGCCTCCTCCCAAACTTAAATAGTTTTTCTGGGGTTTAGTATAGTCTATAGATCAGATACAAATGGGATACCCCTTGTGCCGGTGACAGAGAAATCCTAGGCCCTAATGCTAGGACATACTTCCACTGTGCCTCCGTAATAGTGCCAATCTCTTCCTCCTATTTGGCTCTTTTCTTCAACTCCACTACCCCCTCCTGCCCTGTCATATTTATGCCCCTATTCATTTCTGAGAACCGGGCAGAAACAATGCTTACCTTTAGAATGGGTTTCTGTAGTGTAGTGGTTATCACGCAAGTGAGGACTTACAGTGTTGTGGCACTAGCACCACCACCACCAAAGGCCCAATTTTTCTGCCCCTGTTCAACAGGGGCATGTAATTGCAATTCTTGATCTAATATTTCACAGCAGGGCCCTGTGAGCGCTTACAGTGTTGTGGCCACAACAACACCTAAGGCCCAAATTTCTGCTGAGTATATAGGGCAGGCCCCTACTTTCAAACATCCAACTTACAAACCACTCCTACTTGCAAACGGAAGGAGACAACAGGAAGTGAGATGAAATCTACCCCTAGGAAGGGAAATTCTCTCCTGTAAGAGTTAATAAACTCTTTTATTATCCAGGAGTTTTATAAACGACCTGGAGGATGGGATAAACAGTTCAATCTCTGTATTTGCAGACGATACTAAGCTAAGCAGGGCAATAACTTCTCCGCAGGATGTGGAAACCTTGCAAAAAGACCTGAACAAATTAATGGGGTGGGCGACTACGTGGCAAATGAGGTTCAATGTAGAAAGATGTAAAATAATGCATTTGGGTGGCAAAAATATGAATGCAATCTATACACTGGGGGGAGAACCTCTGGGGGAATCTAGGATGGAAAAGGACCTGGGGGTCCTAGTAGATGATAGGCTCAGCAATGGCATGCAATGCCAAGCTGCTGCTAATAAAGCAAACAGAATATTGGCATGCATTAAAAGGGGGATCAACGCAAGAGATAAAACGATAATTCTCCCACTCTACAAGGCTCTGGTCCGGCCGCACCTGGAGTATGCTGTCCAGTTCTGGGCACCAGTCCTCAGGAAGGATGTACTGGAAATGGAGCGAGTACAAAGAAGGGCAACAAAGCTAATAAAGGGTCTGGAGGATCTTAGTTATGAGGAAAGGTTTCAAGCACTGAACTTATTCTCTCTGGAGAAGAGACGCTTGAGAGGGGATATGATTTCAATTTACAAATACTGTACTGGTGACCCCACAATAGGGATAAAACTTTTTCGCAGAAGAGAGTTTAATAAGACTCGTGGCCACTCATTACAATTAGAAGAAAAGAGGTTTAACCTTAAACTACGTAGAGGGTTCTTTACTGTAAGAGCGGCAAGGATGTGGAATTCCCTTCCACAGGCGGTGGTCTCAGCGGGGAGCATTGATAGCTTCAAGAAACTATTAGATAATCACCTGAATGACAGGGATTTACAATGTAATACTGACACATAATCACACACATAGGTTGGACTTGATGGACTTGTGTCTTTTTTCAACCTCACCTACTATGTAACTATGTAATATGGGAAAAACGTTTCTCCTTTCAACTGATGCTTTATCACCAATCCTTGTTTCACAAAACACCCCAAATTTTCAAAAAACATTTGTCATTGGGACAAAAAATGAGGTGAAATCTTCTGAAGAGGAGCACAGACAGCAAAACAAATGTCACAGGGGTGATAACCCTTCCCTATGTTTTCCAAAAAGCTTAAAATAGATTTTTTGGCTGGAGCTAAACACGTTAAAAATGTACCAGTTCAAAATTACAAACAGATTCTACTTAACAACAAACCTACAGTCCCTGTCTTGTTTGCACCGCCTGTATACTGCTGTTCATAGAGTATATAGGGCCTGGTGGCCCCACGCCTTTCCTTTTTTTAATTTGGGTGCGGGGTTCCCCTTAATATCCATACAAGACCCAAAGGGCCTGGTAATGGACTGGGGGGTACTCATGCTGTTTGTCTCACTGATTTTCATCCATATTGCCAGGACCCGACATTACATTAAAGCCGCAAGCAGTTTTAAATGACTTTTTTTCCTTTAAAAATGACATTTTGTGCAGGGACTGTTCTAAGCACGGGAAACACGCACCACTTTACAGGCATACTATAGACACCCCCAGGTACGATATTTAAAGGAATATTTCACTTCTTTTTTTTTTAACTTTAAGCATTATTAAAATCACTGCTCCCGAAAAAATGGCCGTTTTTAAAAGTTTTTTTTCCATTGATAAAAATGAGCACTTTTGATTTCGAACGTTTGAGTCCCATAGACGTCAATGGGGTTCTAACGTTTGTGCGACTTTTCGGTCCATTCGCAGGTTCTGGTGCGAACCGAACCGGGGGGGATATTCGGCTCATCCCTATCCACTGCATACAGTTTAGCTATATCTCTCTGCAGGCCGTTCCTGGTATACTCTTTCTAATATACTTCTGGCAGGCAGGTGATTCATTTAGCTGCAGTGTAGTTAATATACATATACAGATAGTCTTGTGTATATATATATATATATATATATATATATATATATATATATCCACTGCATACAGTTTAGCTATATCTCACTGCAGGCCGTTCCTGGTGTACTCTTTCTAATATACTTCTGGCAGGCAGTTAGCTGCAGTGTATTTAATATATACATACAGTGGGGACAGAAAGTATTCAGACCCCTAGAATTTTTCACTCTGTTATATTGCAGCTATTTGTTAAAATCATTTAAGTTAATTTTTTTCCTCATTAATGTATACACAGCACCCCATATTGACAGAAAAACACAGAATTGTTGACATTTTTGCAGATTTATTAAAAAAGAAAAACTGAAATATCACATGGTCCTAAGTATTCAGACCCTTTGCTGTGACACTCATATATTTAACTCAGGTGCTGTCCATTTCTTCTGATAATCCTTGAGATGGTTCTACACCTTCATTTGAGTCCAGCTGTGTTTGATTATACTGATTGGACTTGATTAGGAAAGCCACACACCTGTATATATAAGACCTTACAGCTCACAGTGCATGTCAGAGCAAATGAGAATCATGAGGTCAAAGGAACTGCCTAAAGAGCTCAGAGACAGAATTGTGGCAAGGCACAGATCTGGCCAAGGTTACAAAAAAATGTCTGCTGCACTTAAGGTTCCTAAGAGCACAGTGGCCTCCATAATCCTTAAATGGAAGACGTTTGGGATGACCAGAACCCTTCCTAGAGCTGGCCGTCCGGCCAAACTGAGCTATCTGGGGAGAAGAGCCTTGGTGAGAGAGGTAAAGAAGAACCCAAAGATCACTGTGGCTGAGCTCCAGAGATGCAGTCGGGAGATGGGAGAAAGTTGTAGAAAGTCAACCATCACTGCAGCCCTCCACCAGTTGGGGCTTTATGGCAGAGTGGCCCGTGGAAGCCTCTCTTCAGTGCAAGACACATGAAAGCCCGCATGGGGTTTGCTAAAAAACACCTGAAGGACTCCAAGATGGTGAGAAATAAGATTCTCTGGTCTGATGAGACCAAGATAGAACTTTTTGGCCTTACTTCTAAGCGGTATGTGTGGAGAAAACCAGGCACTGCTCATCACCTGTCCAATACAGTACCAACAATGAAGCATGTTGGTGGCAGCATCATGCTTTGGGGGTGTTTTTCAGCTGCAGGGACAGGACAACTGGTTACAATCGAGGGAAAGATGAATGCGGCCAAGTACAGGGATATCCTGGATGAAAACCTTCTCCAGAGTGTTCAGGACCTCAGACTGGGCCGAAGGTTTACCTTCCAACAAGACAATGACCCTAAGCACACAGCTAAAATAACGAAGGAGTGGCTTCACAACAACTTCGTGACTGTTCTTGAATGGCCCAGCCAGAGCCCTGACTTAAACCCAATTGAGCATCTCAGAAGAGACCTAAAAATGGCCGTCCACCAACGTTTACCATCCAACCTGACAGAACTGGAGAGGATCTGCAAGGAGGAATGGCAGAGGATCCCCAAATTCAGGTGTGAAGAACTTGTTGCATCTTCCAAAAAAGACTCATGGCTGTATTAGATCAAAAGGGTGCTTCTACTAAATACTGAGCAAAGAGTCTGAATACTTAGGACCATGTGATATTTCAGTTTTTCTTTTTTAATAAATCTGCAAAAATGTCAACAATTCTGTGTTTTTCTGTCAATATGGGGTCCTGTGTGTACATTAATGAGGAAAAAATTACTTAAATGATTTTAGCAAATGGCTGCAATATAACAAAGAGTGAAAAATTTAAGGGGGTCTGAATACTTTCTGTCCCCACTGTACAGATAGTCTTGTGTATATATATATATATATATATATATATATATATATATACCGTATTTATCGGCGTATAACACGCACTTTCTTCCCCTTAATATCAGGGGGAAATCGCGGGTGCGTGTTATACGCCGATCCCCTGCGATCCTCCGCTTACTGTGAGTGGAGCGATCGCCGGCTGCCCATTTACGCCGGTTTGAAAATGGCGCCGCAGACGCCGAGATACATAGAGCCGTGACTCGGCTCTAATCGGCGGCTCTCGGCCACTTTCGGCTTCACTCATAGTCCCGCCCAGAATGGGCGTGACTGTGAGCGGGGCCGAGCGCCGCCCATATACAGATAGCCGAGTGTACTCGGCTAGATTCGGCTAGCTCCGCTCACAGTCACACCTAGTCCCGCCCTATGATGGACACAGGGACTGGGCGTGACTGTGAGCGGAGCTAGCCGAACCTAGCTGAGTACACTCGGCTATCTGTATATGGGCGGTGCTCGGCCCCGCTCACAGTCACGCCCATCCCGGGCGGGACTACGAGTGGAGCCAAAAGTGGCCGAGTCACGGCTCTATGTATCTCAGCCCCGGCGGCACCATTTTCAAACTGCAGTGACACTGACAAGTCACTGCAGTTTAACTGCAGCCTGGGCAAGGCTGCAAATGAACACAGACAAAGCTGCAGATGGGCATTGACAAAGCTGCAAGGCTGCAAATGAACACTGATAAGGCTGGAAATGACTGCAAGGCTGCAAATGACACCAAGGCTGCAAGGCTGCAAATGACACCAAGGCTGCAAATGACTGCAAGGCTTCAAATGACACTGGACAGGCATGCAGCTGGACGCTGTGCAAGGCTGCATTGATGGGCATTTAAATGTAAGTTTTTTTCCTTAAAACATTTTTTTCCTTAAAATTCCCTTCTAAACTTGGGGTGCGTGTTATACGCCGGCGCGTGTTATACGGCTATAAATACGGTATATATACACTGCATACAGTTTAGCTATATCTCACTGCAGGCCATTCCTGATATACTCTTTCTAATATACTTCTGGCAGGCAGGTGATTCAGTTAGCTGCAGGATATTTTATATATATATATATATATATATATATATATATATATATATATATATATATATATATATATAGATACTCTCCTATATATATATATATATATATATATATATATATATATATATATATATATATATATATATATATATATATATCCACTGCATACAGTTTAACTATATCTCACTGCAGGCCGTTCCTGGTGTACTCTTTCTAATATACTTCAGGTAGGCAGGTGATTCAGTTAGCTGCAGTGTATTTAATATATATATATATATATATATATATATATATATATATAGGGAGGCCATGCAGCGTAGGTTTGTTAAGGCATTCGGTCCGGAGTCCTCTGGGTCACTAAGGACGACATGATCCGCAGCCACCTCCTCCCAGCCACGTACAAGACCATGGGTTTCTTGGGACTGTAAATGATCCCTTAAAGACTGCTGCTGATGCTGAGTGCCAGGCTCCACCTCCATGCTGACACAATCCTCCTCCTCCTCCTCGTCCTCTTCCTGTGTGATCGGCGGGCACGCAGGAACACTGTCTGGATAAAGGGGGCCTTGAGAGCTAAGGAAGTCCTCCTTTTCCTGCCTCTGTTCTGCCTCAAGTGCCCTGTCCATTATTCCACGCAGCGTGTGCTCCAACAGGTGGACAAGGGGGACAGTGTCACTGATGCATGCACTGTCACTGCTCACAATCCTCTTGGCCTCCTCAAATGGTGACAGGACAGTGCATGCATCCCTGATCATGGTCCACTGGCGCGGGGAAAAAAAACCAAGCTCCCCTGACCCTGTCCTGGTGCCATAGTCGCACAGGTACTCATTGATGGCCCTCTGCTGCGTGTGCAGCTGCTGCAGCATGGCCAACGTTGAGTTCCACCTGGTGGGCATGTCACAGATTAGGCGGTTCTTGGGCAGGTTAAATTCCTTTTGGAGGTCTGCCAGCTGAGCAGTGGCATTATATGACCGGCGGAAATGGACACAGACTTTCCTGGCCTGCCTCAGGACATCCTGTAAAGTCCGGGTACCTCCCCAAGCACCGCTGCACCACCAAGTTAAGGACGTGAGCCAAACAGGGCACATGGGTCAGTTGTCCCTGTGGGAGGGTGGAGAGGAGGTTGGTGCCATTGTCGCAAACCACCATTTCTGCCTAAAGTTGGCGTGGCGTCAACCACCTCTGAACCTGCCCCTGCAGAGCTGACAGAATCTCTGCCTCAGTGTGGCTCCTGTCCCCCAAGCACACCAGCTCAAGCACCGCATGGCATCTTTTGGCCTGCGTACTTGCGTAGCCCCTTGAACGCCTACGGAGCACCGCTGGTTCCGAGGACAAAGCACAGGAAGAGGCCATGGAGGATGAAGAAGAGGAGGGGGTGGAGGAGAGAGATGTGTCAGAATCACCAGTAGTGGCATTTTGGAGGCGTGGTGGTGGAACAACCTCCAACACTACTGCACCTTGTACTGCATCCTTCCCAGCTGCCAGCAGAGTCACCCAATGCGCCGTGAAACTTAGGTAACATCCCTGTCCATGCCTGCTGGACCATGAGTCAGCGGTAATATGCACCTTACCGCTGACCGCCCTTGTCCAGCGAGGCCAAGACATTGCCTTCCACATGCCGGTAGAGAGCCGGCATCGCCTTCAGTGAAAAAAAGTGGTGTTTGGGAACCTGCCACTGAGGAACCGCACATTCCACAAACTCACGGAAGTGGGCAGAGTCTACCAACTGAAAAGGTAGCAGTTGAAGTGCTAGCAATTTTGCCAAGCTAGCATTCAACCGCTGGGCATGTGGATGGCTGGGAGCGAACTTCTTTCTGCGGTGCAGCAGCTGGGGCAGGGACATTTTCCTGGTACAATCTGACATCAGTGTACCGATAGCAGATTGCCCACAAGTACTTGGCTGTGACACACCTAATTCTACACATTCATTCCTCTCAGTGCAGGTCTCAGAGAGGACTGAAGGTATAGTGGGGTTGGAGATCCCAGCTGATGAGGAGCAAGGAGAGATCCTCTTTGTTCTTTGGTGTGGGTCTTATAGGTACGCTTGCCAACAAACTGCATGGCAGGTCAACATATGTCTGGTCTAGCATGTGGTGCCCAAGCGGGAGATGTTTTGGCCACGCGAGATACGCTTGAGACATATGTTGCAAATAGCAGCGGTGCGATCTGATGCACTCGTCTCAAAAAAGGCCCACACCAAAGAATTTTTTAAATAATGCGCAGAGACAGCAGCACCCTGCACATGCGGAGCTCTGCGGTGTGATGCAGTCAGTGTGCTGCCCTTAGGCTGGCCCCTGGCGGGCATCCTGCCTCATTGGTGATGTGCCTCCTCCTCCTCTCTCCTATCAGGCACCAACGTAGAGTCAGTGACCTAATCATCACCTCCCTCCTCATCACTGGAGCAAACCTGGCAGTATGCTGCAGCGGGGGAACATGATTGTCATATTGCTGTCCTTCTTGGGCACCCCCTCTGTCCGGGATCACGTTACTGCCTTCATCTAGTTGGGTACCATCATCAGAGCCTTCAAAACCCTGGGCATCCTCCTGGAGCATGTACCCAACACTGTGGTCAAACAGTTCGGGGGACTCCTCAGGAGGACATGGTGGGGCTAGGGAAGGAGTCACTGATGCCATTGAGCCGAAGGAAGAGGCCGCGTTGGCAGCTGCTTTGCCAGACAAAGTACCCTGAGCCTGGGTGAGAGAGGATGAGGAGGATGAGGACGGCTTGGTCATCCACTCGACCAAGTCTTCTGCATGTTGCGGCTCAACACAGCCAGCTTCCAAAAAAAAGGCCAAGCGTGTCCCACGGCCACGTGCTGTTGAGGATGCACCGTGTCCACGACCAGCACTGTTGCCTCTAGACACAGAGCCTGCTTGCCCTCTTTTATTGGCTTGTGACTGTCAGCCTCTCCTTCCTTGTTGGCCTTCCAGACATACTATTGGCCTGCAGTGAGCTGCACAAAACTGGGATGTATATATATATATATATATATATATATATATATATATATATATATATATACACACTGATTATACTGCAGCTAGCAGAATCAACTGCCTGCCTGTAGAATTATTAGTATGATAACACCTGAACTTGTCTTCAGGTAGCTATACTGTAGGTGCAACTGTGCGGGGTACATAGTACAGTAACTGGAAATACTTCAAAGAGCCTACACAAGCACCTGGCTGCAGGTAGCTATACTGTAGGTAGGGATGAGCTTCGTGTTCGAGTCGAACCCATGTTCGACTCGAACATCGTCTGTTCGCCCGTTTGCCGAATTGTGAACGATATGGGCCGTTCGCGCCAAATTCGTGTGGCGCGTCACGGCCCATAATTCACTGCGGCTTCGCAGTGCATTGCTGGCTGATGATTGGCCAAGCATGCACTATGACCCGCATGCTTGGCCAATCACAGCGCCGTCAGTAGAGAGAGCTGTAATTGGCCAAAGCCAAGGTGGCTTTGGCCAATTATGGCTCAGGGGGTTTAGAACACGCCCCACACTATATAAGGCCGCCTGCACGGCGGCCCTGTGTAGTGTGTGTTCCAGCGTTGAGATACATAGATAGACAGAGAGACAGTGTCATTTCATTTGAGTTAGCTAGATTAGGCAGGACAATCAGTGAGTTAGCTGCATTTACAGTGTATTGTGTATATATATGCATCCCAGGTGTTGCATATATATATATATACACTGTATTCAGTTTAGCTAGATCGGTTCCTGTTATCTTCTTACTGACAGGCAGGCTTGTCTTGTTACAGTATTTACAGCTACCTGAAGAAAATTACTGGTGTTCTTTTGATCCTATTAGTACCACAGTCAGGCAGCTAGACTATTTACAGTTAGTGCAGTGCGTCCTGCTCACAGTGTTCAGCTAAAACTACAAGTTAGTGCGGTGCATCCTGCTCACAGTGTTCAGCTAAAACTACAAGTTAGTGGGGTGCGTCCTGCTCACAGTGTTCAGCTAAAACTACAAGTTAGTGCGGTGCGTCCTGCTCACAGTGTTCAGCTAAAACTACAAGTTAGTGCGGTGCGTCCTGCTCACAGTGTTCAGCTAAAACTACAAGTTAGTGAGGTGCGTCCTGCTCACAGTGTTCAGCTAAAACTACAAGTTAGTGGGGTGCGTCCTGCTCACAGTGTTCAGCTAAAGTACAAGTTAGTACGGTGCGTCCTGCTCACAGTGTTCAGCTAAAACTACAAGTTAGTGTAGTGAGACCTCTGCACAGTGTTCATCTAAAGCTACAAGTTAGTGCTGTGCGTCCTGCTCACAGTGTTCAGCTAAAACTACAAGTTAGTGCGGTGCGTCCTGCTCACAGTGTTCAGCTAAAACTACAAGTTAGTGTAGTGAGACCTCTGCACAGTGTTCATCTAAAGCTACAAGTTAGTGCAGTGCGTCCTGCTCACAGTGTTCAGCTAAAACTACAAGTTAATGTGGTGCGTCCTGCTCACAGTGTTCAGCTAAAACTACAAGTTAGTGTAGTGAGACCTCTGCACAGTGTTCATCTAAAGCTACAAGTTAGTGCAGTGCGTCCTGCTCACAGTGTTCAGCTAAAACTACAAGTTAATGTGGTGCGTCCTGCTCACAGTGTTCAGCTAAAACTACAAGTTAGTGTAGTGAGACCTCTGCACAGTGTTCATCTAAAGCTACAAGTTAGTGCAGTGCGTCCTGCTCACAGTGTTCAGCTAAAACTACAAGTTAGTGTAGTGAGACCTCTGCACAGTGTTCATCTAAAACTACAAGTTAGTGCAGTGCGTCCTGCTCACAGTGTTCAGCTAAAACTACAAGTTAGTGCGGTGCGTCCTGCTCACAGTGTTCAGCTAAAACTACAAGTTAGTGTAGTGAGACCTCTGCACAGTGTTCATCTAAAGCTACAAGTTAGTGCAGTGCGTCCTGCTCACAGTGTTCAGCTAAAACTACAAGTTAATGTGGTGCGTCCTGCTCACAGTGTTCAGCTAAAACTACAAGTTAATGTGGTGCGTCCTGCTCACAGTGTTCAGCTAAAACTACAAGTTAGTGTAGTGAGACCTCTGCACAGTGTTCATCTAAAGCTACAAGTTAGTGCAGTGCGTCCTGCTCACAGTGTTCAGCTAAAACTACAAGTTAATGTGGTGCGTCCTGCTCACAGTGTTCAGCTAAAACTACAAGTTAGTGTAGTGAGACC
This sequence comes from Aquarana catesbeiana, assembly GCF_042186555.1. NCBI lineage: Eukaryota > Metazoa > Chordata > Amphibia > Anura > Ranidae > Aquarana > Aquarana catesbeiana. Next base: position 639,408,044 of record NC_133328.1, read on the forward strand.
TCTGCACAGTGTTCATCTAAAACTACAAGTTAGTGCAGTGCGTCCTGCTCACAGTGTTCAGCTAAAACTACAAGTTAGTGCGGTGCGTCCTGCTCACAGTGTTCAGCTAAAACTACAAGTTAGTGCGGTGCGTCCTGCTCACAGTGTTCAGCTAAAACTACAAGTTAGTTGGGTGTGACCTCTGCACAGTGTTCAGCTAAAACTACAAGTTAGTGCGGTTCGCCTGCTCACAGTGTTCAGCTAAAACTACAAGTTAGTGTGGTGCGTCCTGCTCACAGTGTTCAGCTAAAACTACAAGTTAGTGGGGTGTGTCCTGCTCACAGTGTTCAGCTAAAACTACAAGTTAGTGCGGTGCGTCCTGCTCACAGTGTTCAGCTAAAACTACAAGTTAGTGGGGTGAGACCGCTGCACAGTGTTCATCTAAAGCTACAAGTTAGTGCAGTGCGTCCTGCTCACAGTGTTCAGCTAAAACTACAAGTTAGTGTAGTGAGACCTCTGCACAGTGTTCAGCTATAACTACAAGTTAGTGCGGTGTGTCCTGCTCACAGTGTTCAGCTAAAACTACAAGTTAGTGTAGTGAGACCTCTGCACAGTGTTCATATAAAACTACAAGTTAGTGCAGTGCGTCCTGCTCACAGTGTTCAGCTAAAACTACAAGTTAGTGCCGTGCGTCCTGCTCACAGTGTTCAGCTAAAACTACAAGTTAGTGGGGTGAGACCTCTGCACAGTGTTCAGCTAAATCTACATGTTAGTGCGGTGCGTCCTGCTCACAGTGTTCAGCTAAAACTACAAGTTAGTGGGTTGCGTCCTGCTCACAGTGTTCAGCTAAAACTACAAGTTAGTGCGGTGCATCCTGCTCACAGTGTTCAGCTAAAACTACAAGTTAGTGCGGTGCGTCCTGCTCACAGTGTTCAGCTAAAACTACAAGTTAGTGGGGTGAGACCTCTGCACAGTGTTCAGCTAAAACTGCAAGTTAGTGCGGTGCGTCCTGCTCACAGTGTTCAGCTAAAACTACAAGTTAGTGTAGTGAGACCTCTGCACAGTGTTCATCTAAAGCTACAAGTTAGTGCGGTGCGTCCTGCTCACAGTGTTCAGCTAAAACTACAAGTTAGTGGGGTGCGTCCTGCTCACAGTGTTCAGCTAAAACTACAAGTTAGTGGGGTGAGACCTCTGCACAGTGTTCAGCTAAAACTACAAGTTAGTGCGGTGCGTCCTGCTCACAGTGTTCAGCTAAAACTACAAGTTAGTGCGGTGCATCCTGCTCACAGTGTTCAGCTAAAACTACAAGTTAGTGGGGTGAGACCTCTGCACAGTGTTCAGCTAAAACTACAAGTTAGTGCGGTGCGTCCTGCTCACAGTGTTCAGCTAAAACTACAGGTTAGTGTGGTGCATCCTCCTCACAGTGTTCAGCTAAACCTACAAGTTATTTTTTTGCGAGCTCTGCAGAGTGTTCAGCTAAAGCTACCTATAGAAGGTTGGTGGTGTTTTCCTGATCCTATCACTACCGCAGGCAGCTAAAAAAGCTACAAGTTAGTTTTTTGCGAGCTCTGCACAGTGTTCAGCTAAAGCTACCTGTAGAAGGTTGGTGGTGTTCTCATACTACAGGCAGGCAGTTGATTTTGCTAGCTGCAGTATCAGTATATATATATATATATATATATATATATATATATATATATATATATATATCCCAGCTTAGTGCAGCTATGAAGGCCAAGAAGGAGAGGCAGACAGTCACAAGCCAATAAGAGAGGGCAAGCAGGCTCTGTGTCTAGTGCTGGTCGTGGAGACGGTGCATCCTCATCAGCACGTGGCCGTGGGACACGCTTGGCCTTTTTTTCGGCAGCTGGCCGTGTTGAGCCGCAACATGCGGAAGACTTGGTCGAGTGGATCACCAAGCCGTCCTCATCCTCTCTCACCCATGCCCAGGGTACTTTGTCTGGCAAAGCAGCAGCCTCTTCCCTCGGCTCAATGTCATCAGTGGCTCCTTCCCTAGCCCCACCATGTCCTCCTGAGGAGTCCCTCGAACTGTTTGACCACAGTGTTGGGTACATGCTCCAGGAGGATGCCCAGCGTTTGGAAGGCTCTGATGATGATACTGAGCTCGATGAAGGCAGTATTATGAGCACGGACAGAGGGGGTGCCCAAGAAGGACAGCAATCTGGCAGTCATGCTCCCCCTGCTGCAGCATACTGCCAGGTTTGCTCCAGTGATGAGGAGGGAGGGGATGATGAGGTCACTGACTCAACGTGGGTGCCTGATAGGAGAGAGGAGAAGGAGGCGGCGGCACATCACCAACGAGGCAGGATGCCCTCCAGGGGCCAGCCTAAGGGCAGCGCATTGACTGCATCACACCCCAAAGCTCCACATGTGCAGGGCGCTGCAGTCTCTGCGCGTTATTCAAAAAGTTCTTTGGTGTGGGCCTTTTTTGAGACGAGTGCATCAGATCGCACCGCTGCTATTTGCAACATATGTCTCAAGCGTATCTCGCGTGGCCAAAACATCTCCCGCTTGGGTACCACATGCTTGACCAGACATATGTTGACCTGCCATGCAGTTCGTTGGCAAGCGTATCTAAAAGACCCACACCAAAGAACAAAGAGGACCTCTCCTTGCTCCTCATCAGCTGAGATCTCCAACCCCACTATACCTTCAGTCCTCTCTGAGACCTGCACTGAGAGGAATGAAGGTGTAGAATTAGGTGTGTCACAGCCAAGTACTTGTGGGCAATCTGCTTTTGGTACACCGACGTCAGATTGTACCAGGCAAATTTCCCTGCCCCAGCTGCTGCACCGCCGAAAGAAGTTTGCTCCCAGCCATCCACATGCCCAGCGGTTGAATGCTAGCTTGGCAAAATTGCTAGCACTTCAACTGCTGCCTTTTCTATTGGTAGACTCTGCCCACTTCCGTGAGTTTGTGGAATGTGCGGTTCCTCAGTGGCAGGTACCCAAACGCCACTTTTTCTCACGGAAGACGATTCCGGCTCTCTACCGGCATGTGGAAGGCAATGTCCATGCCTCGCTGGACAGGGCGGTCAGCGGTAAGGTGCATATTACCGCTGACTCATGGTCCAGCAGGCATAGACAGGGACGTTACCTAAGTTTCACGGCGCATTGGGTGACTCTGCTGGCAGCTGGGAAGGATGCAGGACAAGGTGCAGTAGTGTTGGAGGTTGTTCCGCCACCATGCCTCCAAAATGCTAATGATTGTGACACACCTCTCTCCTCCACCCCCTCCTCTTCTTCTTCCTCCATGGCCTCTTCCTGTACTTTGTCCTCAGAACCAGCGGTGCTCCGTAGCCGTTCAAGGGGCTATGCAAGTACGGAGGCCAAAAGATGCCATGCGGTGCTTGAGCTGGTGTGCTTGGGGGACAGGAGCCACACTGAGGCAGAGGTTCTGTAAGCTCTGCAGGGGCAGGTTCAGAGGTGGTTGACGCCACGCCAACTTAAGGCAGGAATGGTGGTTTGCGACAATGGCACCAACCTCCTCTCTGCCCTCCGACAGGGACAAATGACCCATGTGCCCTGTTTGGCTCACGTCCTTAACTTGGTGGTGCAGCGGTTCTTGGGCAGGTACCCAGGCTTACAGGATGTCCAGAGACAGGCCAGGAAAGTCTGTGTGCATTTCCGCCGGTCATATAATGCCAGTGCTCGGCTGACAGACCTCCAAAAGGAGTTTAACCTGCCCAAGAACCGCCTAATCTGTGACATGCCCACCAGGTGGAACTCAACAATGGCCATGCTGCAGCGGCTGCACACGCAGCAGAGGGCCATCAATGAGTACCTGTGCGACTATGGCACTAGGACAGGGTCAGGGGAGCTTGTTTTTTTTTCCCCACGCCAGTGGGCCATGATCAGGGATGCATGCACTGTCCTGTCACCATTTGAGGAGGCCACGAGGATGGTGAGCAGTGACAGTGCATGCATCAGTGACACTGTCCCCCTTGTCCACCTGTTGGAGCACACGCTGCGTGGAATAATGGACAGGCCACTTGAGGCAGAACAGAGGCAGGAAGAGGAGGACTTCCTTAGCTCTCAAGGCCCCCTTTATCCAGACAGTGTTCCTGCGTGCCCGTCAATCACACAGGAAGAGGACGAGGAGGAGGAGGAGGAGGAGGAAGATTTTGTCAGTATGGAGGTGGAGCCTGGCACTCAGCATCAGCAGCAGTCTTTAAGGGATTAGTCCCAAGAAACACATGGACTTGTACGTGGCTGAAAGGAGGTGGCTGCGGACCATGTCGTCCTTAGTGACCCAGACGACTCCGGACCGAATGCCTCAGCAAACCTACGCTGCATGGCCTCCCTGATCCTGCAAAGCGTGCGTAAGGATCCTCGTATTTGTGGTATCAAGGAGAAGGACCAATACTGGCTGGCAACCCTCCTTGATCCACGTTACAAGGGTAAGGTTGCGGACCTTATCTTGCCATCGCAGAGGGAGCAGAGGATGAAACATCTTCGGGAGGCCTTGCAGAAAGGTCTGTGCAACGCGTTCCCAGAGACTGGGAGGTTACAAACTCCTGTTTCTGGACAACGTGTTGCTGAGGCTTCGGTCAGTCAAAGAAGGAGCGGCGGAGAAGGTGGCCGTCTGACCGATGCGTTCAGACAATTTTTTGGTCCGCAGCCCCAAGGTATGATCGGTTCCAGCAACCATCGCCACCTTTCCCACCGAAAATCCTCTGGGTTACTGGGTCTTGAGGATGGATCACTGAACAGAGCTTGCACAGTATGCAATTGAGCTACTGGCCTGTCCTGCATCCAGCGTTCTTTCGGAACGCACATTCAGTGCTGCTGGAGGCGTGGTAACCGATCACAGGGTGCGTCTGTCCACTGACTCGGTCGATCGACTGACCTTCATAAAAATGAATCAGTCTTGGATCACCACCAGCTACCAAGCACCCGATGCTGATGTAACTGAATAATTTTTTTTGAAATCTCAGATCCCTTCAAAGACTGCCTATGCTGATGCTGAGTGACTATCCCTGAGTAATTATCCTCTTCCTCCTCAATGATCACGCTGATAGCTTGTAAGAACATTTTTGGTTCTGGGCGCCACCACCAGTGCCTAAGGCACAATTTTTCAGCCCCTGTTTAACAGGGGCGTGTAATTACAATTTTTGATGCAATACTTTGCAGCAGGGCTCGTTCCTGCGTTCCAACTAGAGTGTCTGTAAGGGGTGGCAGTGTTGTGGCACCAGCACCAGTGCCTAAGGCCCAATTTTTCTGCCCCTGTTTAACAGGGGCCTGTAATTACAATTTTTGATCTAATATTTCACAGCAGGGCCCATTTCTGCACCCACTAAGAGCGAGTGAGGACTTACAGTGTTGTGGCACCAGCACCACCACCAACACCAAAGGCCCAATTTTTCTGCCCTTGTTCAACAGGGGCATGTAATTACAATTCTTGATCTAATATTTCACAGCATGGCCCATTTCTGCACCCACCAAGAGCGAGTGAGGACTTACAGTGTTGTGGCACCAGCACCACCACCACCACCAAAGGCCCAATTTTTCTGCCCCTGTTCAACAGGGGCATGTAATTACAATTCTTGATCTAATATTTCACAGCAGGGCCCTGTGAGGGCTTACAGTGTTGTGGCCACAACAACACCTAAGGCCCAAATTTCTGCTGAGTATATAGGGCAGGCCCCTACTTTCAAACATCTAACTTACAAACGACTCCTACTTGCAAGCGGAAGGAGACAACAGGAAGTGAGATGAAATCTACCCCTAGGAAGGGAAATTCTCTCCTGTAAGAGTTAATATGGGAAAAACATTTCTCCTTTCCACTGATGCTTTCCAATCCTTGTTCCACAAAAAACCCCAAATTTTCAAAAAACATTTGTCATTGGGACAAAAAGTGAGGTGAAATCTTCTGAAGAGGAGGACAGACAGCAAAACAAATGTCACAGGGGTGATAACCCTTCCCTATGTTTTCCAAAAAGCTTAAAAAAGATTTTTTGGCTGGAGCTAAACACGTTAAAAATGTACCCGTTCAAAATTACAAACAGATTCTACTTAACAACAAACCTACAGTCCCTGTCTATTTTGCACCGCCTGTATACTGCTATTCAGAGTATATAGGGCCTGGTGGCCCCACACCTTTCCTTATTTTAATTTGGGTGCGGGGTTCCCCTTAATATCCATACAAGACCCAAAGGGCCTGGTAATGGACTGGGGGTTACCCATGCCATTTGTCTCACTGATTTTCATCCATATTGCCAGGACCCGACATTACATTAAACCCATAAGCAGTTTTAAATGAGATTTTTTCCTTTAAAAATGACATTTTGTGCAGGGACTGTTCTAAACACGGGAAACACGCGCCACTTTACAGGCATACTATAGACACACCCCAGGTACGATATTTAAAGGAATATTTCACTTTTTTTTTTAACTTTAAGCATCATTAAAATCACTGCTCCCGAAAAAATGGACGTTTTTAAAAGTTCTTTTTGTATTGATACATGTCCCCTGGGGCAGGACCCGGATCCCCAAACCCTTTTTAGGACAATACCATGCAAATTAGCCTTTAAAATGAGCACTTTTGATTTCGAACGTTCAAGTCCCATAGACGTCAATGGGGTTCTAACGTTCGTTCGAATTTTCGGTCCGTTCGCAGGTTCTGGTGCGAACCAAACCGGGGGGTGTTCAGCTCATCCCTAACTGTAGGTGCAACTGTGCAGGGTACACAGAACAGTAACAGGAAATACATCAAGAGCCTACACAAGCACTTGGCTGCAGGTAGCTATACTGTAGGTGCAATTGTGCGGGGTACACAGTATAGTAACTGGAAATACTTCAAAGAGCCTATACAAGCACCTGGCTGCAGGTAGCTATACTGTAGGTGCAACTGTGCAGCGTACACAGTACAGTAACTGGAAATACTTCAAAGAGCCTACACAAACACCTGGCTGCAGGTAGCTATACTGTAGGTACAACTGTGCAGGGTACACAGTACAGAACCTGGAAATACATCAAGAGCCTACACAAGCACCTGGCTGCAGGTAGCTATACTGTAGGTGCAACTGTGCGGGGTACACAGTACAGTAACTGGAAATACTTCAAAGAGCCTACACAAGCACCTGGCTGCAGGTAGCTATACTGTAGGTACAACTGTGCAGGGTACACAGTACAGTAACTGGAAATACTTCAAAGAGCCTACACAAGCACCTGGCTGCAGGTAGCTATACTGTAGGTGCAACTGTGCAGGGTACACAGTACAGTAACTGGAAATACGTCAAGAGCCTACACAAGCACCTGGCTGCAGGTAGCTATACTGTAGGTGCAACTGTGCGGGGTACACAGTACAGTGACTGAAAATACTTCAAAGAGCCTACACAAGCACCTGGCTGCAGGTAGCTATACTGTAGGTGCAACTGTGCGGGGTACACAGTACAGTAACTGGAAATACGTCAAGAGCATACACAAGCACCTGGCTGCAGGTAGCTATACTGTAGGTGCAACTGTGCGGGGTACACAGTACAGTAACTGGAAATACTTCAAAGAGCCTACACAAGCACTTGGCTGCAGGTAGCTATATAGTAGGTGCAACTGTGCAGGGTACACAGTACAGTAACTGGAAATACATCAAGAGCCTACACAAGCACCTGGCTGCAGGTAGCTATACTGTAGGTACAACTGTGCAGGGTACACAGTACAGTAACTGAAAATACTTCAAAGAGCTTACACAAGCACGTGGCTGCAGGTAGCTATACTGTAGGTGCAACTGTGCGGGGTACACAGTACAGTAACTGGAAATACTTCAAAGAGCCTACACAAGCACCTGGCTGCAGGTAGCTATATAGTAGGTGCAACTGTGCAGGGTACACAGTACAGTAACTGGAAATACATCAAGAGCCTACACAAGCACCTGGCTGCAGGTAGCTATACTGTAGGTACAACTGTGCAGGGTACACAGTACAGTAACTGGAAATACTTCAAAGAGCTTGCACAAGCACCTGGCTGCAGGTAGCTATACTGTAGGTGCAACTGTGCAGGGTACACAGTACAGTAACTGAAAATACTTCAAAGAGCTTACACAAGCACGTGGCTGCAGGTAGCTATACTGTAGGTGCAACTGTGCGGGGTACACAGTACAGTAACTGGAAATACTTCAAAGAGCCTACACAAGCACCTGGCTGCAGGTAGCTATATAGTAGGTGCAACTGTGCAGGGTACACAGTACAGTAACTGGAAATACATCAAGAGCCTACACAAGCACCTGGCTGCAGGTAGCTATACTGTAGGTACAACTGTGCAGGGTACACAGTACAGTAACTGGAAATACTTCAAAGAGCTTGCACAAGCACCTGGCTGCAGGTAGCTATACTGTAGGTGCAACTGTGCAGGGTACACAGTACAGTAACTGGAAATAGCTCAAAGAGCCTACACAAGCACCTGGCTGCAGGTAGCTATACTGTAGGTGCAACTGTGCAGGGTACAGAGTACATTAACTTGAAATACTGTAAAAAAACCTGCCTGCCTGCCTGTCAGTATATTGGGAAGAGAAGAACAGGATCTAGCTAAACTGAATACAGTGTGTGTATATATATATATATATATATATATATATATATATACAACACCTGGGATGCATATATATACACAATACACTGTAATAGGGCGCACACACGGTCGGACTTTGTTCGGACATTCCGACAACAAAATCCTAGGATTTTTTCCGACGGATGTTGGCTCAAACTTGTCTTGCATACACACGGTCACACAAAGTTGTCGGAAAATCCGATCATTCTGAACGCGGTGACGTAAAACACGTACGTCGGGACTATAAACGGGGCAGTGGCCAATAGCTTTCATCTCTTTATTTATTCTGAGCATGCGTGGCACTTTGTCCATCAGATTTGTGTACACACGATCGGAATTTCCGACAACGGATTTTGTTGTCGGAAAATTTTATCTCCTGCTCTCCAACTTTGTGTGTTGGAAAATCCGATGAAAAATGTCCGATGGAGCCCACACACGGTCGGAATTTCCGACAACACGCTCCGATCGGACATTTTCCATCGGAAAATCTGACCGTGTGTACGGGGCATTAGTGCAGCTAACTGACTCGACCTGCCTACTCTATCTAACTTAAATCAAATGACACTGTCTCTCTCTATCTCTGTCTCAACGCCGGAACACACTACACAGGGCCAACGTGCAGGTGGCCTTATATAGTGTGGGGCGTGTACTAAACCCCCTGAGCCATAATTGGCCAAAGCCTCCTTGGCTTTGGCCAATTACGGCTCTCTGTAAACACAGCGCTGTGATTGGCCAAGCATGCAGGTCATAGTGCATGCTTGGCCAATTATCAGCCAGCAATGCACTGCGATGCCACAGTGAATTATGGGCTGTGACGCACCACTCGAATTTGGCACGAACGGCCCATATCATTCGTAATTCAGCGAACGACCAAACACGCGATGTTCGAGTCGAACATGGGTTCGACTCGAACACGAAGCTCATCCCTGCTGAGGACTGAAAAATTGTCTAAAGGCATCGGTCAGCTGGCCACCTTCTTCACTGCTCTTCCTCTGACTGAACGAAGCTGTCATGGTTATGCAGTAATCTTTGTCTGTCAGCTTACCTCTCCTCCATGTGTTCACCTTTAGAGGCCAGCCACTCTCACCTGGCTACTTAAATAATCTCTCCTCAAAGCATGGCTCCACCCCAGCCCCTACCAGGGAACTCTATATTAACCTGTGCACTGCAAGCCTGCCTTGCTGATCAACCTTTGTGTGTTTAGCTTCTATGTGCATTTTTCTGTTTCTTCTACGTCTGATTCTAGTTACCAATCTTGGCATGTTCTCGACTATCCCTGCCTGCTTGTGACCCTGACCTTTGGCGTGTTCTATGTTTATCCTTGTCTGCTAGTCGCCCCAACCTTTGGCTTATTCCCTTACTATCTCTGTCCTCCTGTAGCCTACTGTGGGCGTGAGCTGGGAGACCCTGGGGATCGCGACCTGGAGTCAGTTGCAGCCCAGTCCATCCTCACCACTAGAGGCTCTGGTGAACACCTGCTAGCTCTTAGACTCCGCACCCTGGGAAATCTTACGCTCTAGCCCCTGTGGGATCCATGTTGATGTTCCAGCGGACCTGCCTTCCTTAACCACCTACACTTCCATCCGCAGCAGTCAGCCGTAGGGTCCACTACCTTTGCGGTGCACTCCTGACCCCAACGGTGTGCATCTGTCACCTGGCCTCAGGTGACCTGACAGAAGCCTCAGCAACACATTGTGCAGCACCAGGAAATTGTAACCTCACAGGGTCTGAAAATGCATTGCACAAACCTTTCTTCAAGGCCTCCTGAAGATGTTTCATCCTCTGCTCCCTCTGCGAAGGCAGGATGAGTTCTGCAACCTTACCCTTGTAACGTGGATCAAGAAGGGTTTCCAGCCAGTAATGATTCCTTCTCTTTGATACCACGAATCCTAGGGTCTTTACGCTGCATGGCCTCCCTGATTCTGCAAAGCCTGCGAAAATTTGCAGAGGCATTTGATTCTGAGTTCTCTGGGTCACTAAGGATCACATAGTTACATAGTTACATAGTTACATAGTAGGTGAGGTTGAAAAAAGACACAAGTCCATCAAGTCCAACCTATGTGTGTGATTATGTGTCAGTATTACATTACATATCCCTGTATGTTGCGGTCATTCAGGTGATTATCTAATAGTTTCTTGAAGCTATCAATGCTCCCCGCTGAGACCACCGCCTGTGGAAGGGAATTCCACATCCTTGCCACTCTTACAGTAAAGAACCCTCTACGTAGTTTAAGGTTAAACCTCTTTTCTTCTAAATGTAATGAGTGGCCACAAGTTTTATTAAACTCTCTTCTGCGAAAAAGTTTTATCCCTATTGTGGGGTCACCAGTACAGTATTTGTAAATTGAAATCATATCCCCTCTCAAGCGTCTCTTCTCCAGAGAGAATAAGTTCAGTGCTCGCAACCTTTCCTCATAACTAAGATCCTCCAGACCCTTTATTAGCTTTGTTGCCCTTCTTTGTACTCGTTCCATTTCCAGTACATCCCTCCTGAGGACTGGTGCCCAGAACTGGACAGCATACTCCAGGTGCGGCCGGACCAGAGTCTTGTAGAGCGGGAGAATTATCGTTTTATCTCTGGAGTTGATCCCCCTTTTAATGCATGCCAATATTCTGTTTGCTTTATTAGCAGCAGCTTGGCATTGCATGCCATTGCTGAGCCTATCATCTACTAGGACCCCCAGGTCCTTTTCCATCCTAGATTCCCCCAGAGGTTCTCCCCCCAGTGTATAGATTGCATTCATATTTTTGCCACCCAAATGCATTATTTTACATTTTTCTACATTGAACCTCATTTGCCATGTAGTCGCCCACCCCATTAATTTGTTCAGGTCTTTTTGCAAGATTTCCACATCCTGCGGAGAAGTTATTGCCCTGCTTAGCTTAGTATCGTCTGCAAATACAGAGATTGAACTGTTTATCCCATCCTCCAGGTCGTTTATGAACAAATTAAATAGGATTGGTCCCAGCACAGAACCCTGGGGAACCCCACTACCCACCCCTGACCATTCTGAGTACTCCCCATTTATCACCACCCTCTGAGCACGCCCTTGTAACCAGTTTTCAATCCATGTACTCACCCTATGGTCCATGCCAACGCACCTTATTTTGTACAGTAAACGTTTATGGGGAACTGTGTCAAATGCTTTTGCAAAATCCAGATACACCACGTCTACGGGCCTTCCTTTATCTAGATGGCAACTCACCTCCTCATAGAAGGTTAATAGATTGGTTTGGCAAGAACGATTCTTCATGAATCCATGCTGATTACTGCTAATGATATCATTCTTATTACTAAAATCTTGTATATAGTCCCTTATCATCCCATCCAAGAGTTTACATACTATTGATGTTAGGCTAACTGGTCTGTAATTCCCAGGGATGTTTTTTGGGCCCTTTTTAAATATTGGTGCTACATTGGCTTTTCTCCAATCAGCTGGTACCATTCCAGTCAATAGACTGTCTGTAAAAATTAGGTCTGGCAATCACCTGACTGAGTTTCCTAAGTACCCTCGGATGCAAGCCATCTGGTCCCGGTGATTTATTAATGTTAAGTTTCTCAAGTCTAATTTTAATTCCGTCCTCTGTTAACCATGTAGGTGCTTCTTGTGTTGTGTCATGAGGATAAACACTGCAGTTTTGGTTACTGAAGCCCCCCGATTCACTCGTGAAGACTGAGGAGAAGAATAAATTCAATACCTTTGCCATCTCCCCATCCTTTGTAACCAGATGTCCTTCCTCATTCTTTATGGGGCCAATATGGTCTGTCCTCCCTTTTTTACTGTTTACATACTTAAAGAATTTCTTGGGATTTTTTTTGCTCTCCTCCGCTATGTGTCTTTCATGTTCTATCTTAGCCGTCCTAATTGCACCCTTACATTTCTTATTGCATTCTTTATAAAGTCTGAATGCTGAGGATGATCCCTCAACCTTGTATTTTTTGAAGGCCTTCTCCTTTGCTTTTATATGCATTTTTACATTGGAGTTAAGCCATCCAGGATTTTTGTTCGCTCTTTTAAATTTATTACCCAATGGGATACATTGGCTAATGCCCTTATTTAATATGCTCTTAAAGCAAACCTATCTCTCCTCCGTATTCTTTGTTCCTAATATTTTATCCCAATTTATGCCTTTTAGCAAGGTTTGTAGTTTAGGGAAGTTGGCTCTTTTGAAATTCAGTGTCTTTGTGTTCCCTTCATGTTTCCTATTTGTGTGATTTATACTGAAACTAATTGACCTGTGATCGCTGTTACCTAAATTGCCCCGTATTTCCACATCTGTGATCAGGTCTGTATTGTTGGTAATCAGTAGATCCAGTAATGTTTTATTTCTAGTTGGTGCGTCTACCATCTGACCCATAAAATTGTCCTGCAAGACATTAAGGAACTGGCGAGCCTTAAATGAATGTGCGGTTCCCTTCGCCCAGTCTATGTCTGGATAATTAAAATCCCCCATTATGATAACACTTCCCATCCTTGCTGCTAATCCAATTTGTGATAGGAGATCCGTTTCCACTTCCTCCCTCAGGTTAGGGGGCCTATAGCATACTCCCAGTATTATTTTCCCCTTAGCTTCATTCCTTTGGAGCTCTACCCATAAAGATTCCACCTCCTCCCTAGCTCCCTCAGTGATGTCATCTCTCACATTCACTTGTACATTATTCTTGATATATAGGCATACCCCTCCCCCTTTTTTACCCTCTCTATCCTTGCGGTATAGGGTATACCCTTGAATGTTTGCCAGCCAATCATGAGAGCTGTTGAACCAGGTCTCTGAAATTCCCACAAAATCCAGATCCTCCTTGTACAACAGTACCTTTAGTTCACCCATCTTGTCCGCCATGCTCCTGGCATTGGTGAACATGCCACATAGTTTAGACCGGTCGCATATTGTCCTCGTATTGGGTGGCGCATATTGTCCTCGTATTGGGTGATCCGTAACAACCTCCTCCCAGCCACGTACAACTCCTTGGGTTTCTGGGGACTGAAAACCATCTCTTGAAGACTGCTGCTGAGTGTTATCCGCCATGTCCATGCTGACACAATCCTCCTCCTCCTCCTTTTCTTCCTGTGTGTTTGGTGGGCCTGCAGGAATAATATCTGGATAAAGGGGGCCTTGAGAGGTAATAAAGTCCTCCTCTTCCTCTCACTGTTCTGCCTCAAGTGCCCTGTCCATTATTCCATGAAGCGTGTGCTCCAACAGGAAGACAAGAGGGACAGTATCACTGATGCATGCATTGTCGCTGCTCACCATCCTCGTGGCCTCATCAAATGGTGACAGGACAGTGCATGCATCCTTGATCAGTAGCCACTGGCGTGGCGAAAAGAAGCCAAGCTCCCCTGACCCTGTCCTGGTGCCATCCTCACACAGGTACTCATTGATGGCCCTCTGCTGCATGTATAGCTGCTGCAGCATTGCCAACGTTGACTTCCACCTGGTGGACATGTCACAAATGAAGCAGTTGGTGGGCAGGTTTCTTTCCCTTTGAATGCCAGCCAGCTGAACACTGGCATTGTATGACCGTTGGAAATGACCAAAGACTTTTCTGGTCTGCCTCAGGAGATCTTGTAAGCCTGGGTACCTGCTCAAGAACCGCTGCACCACCAAATTCAGGATGTGTGCCAAACACGGAACATGGGTCAAGTGTCCCTGTCGGAGGGCAGAGAGAAGGTTGGTGCCATTGTCACATACAACCATTCCTGGCTGAAGCTGGCGTGGCGTTAATCACCTCTGAGCCTGCCCCTGCAGAGCTGACAGAATCTCTGCCCCAGTGTGGCTCCTGTCCCCTCAGCAGTGGTTTAACCTTAAACTACGTAGAGGTTTCTTTACTGTAAGAGTGGCAAGGATGTGGAATTCCCTTCCACAGGTGGTGGTCTCAGCAGGGGGGCATCGATAGTTTCAAGAAACTATTAGATAAGCACCTGAATGACCGCAACATATATACAATGTAATACTGACATATAATCACACATAGGTTGGACTTGATGGACTTGTGTCTTTTTTCAACCTCACCTACAATGTAACTATGTAACTCATGCACCGCATGGCATCTTTTTGCCTGAGTGCTTGCGTAGCCCCTTGAACGCTTACGGAGCACCCCTGGTTCAGAGTACAAATCTGCAGAAAGGCCATAGAGGAAGAAGAAGAGGAGGGGGTGGAGGAGAGAACTGTGGCAGAATCACTGCTAGCATTTTGGAGGCGTGGTGGCAGATCAAGCTTCAACAATACTGAACCCTGTCCTGCATCCTTCCCAGCTGCCAGCAGAGTTAGCCAGTGCACCGTGAAGGAAAGGTAACATCCCTGCCCATGCCTGCTAGACCATGAGTCTGCGGTAATATACACCTTTAGCTTTTATCTATGTAGGGTGAAACATATTATCTTCACAGAAAACTTTGGTAGACCAGAACAGGCCCAGGTAGAAGACTATATGAATACACCGTTTGTTCATTCACCAGCAGAACATTGTTTTTACTGTCAAATTGATTTACATGTTTGTATTTGGATTAATTCTTGTCAATATGTATAATTTTTATATAATTGTAATAATAAAACCCGCTTTTTTATTTATATTCTGATTTCCGTTGCCTTCAAAGTCCCACCACTCTTTGAGGGGTCTCTTTCTTTTCTCGTATGCTAGGGATGGTGGCAACTCTTGTGACACTGTTGGATGGTACCCTTTTTTTCTCTTGGTAGACCAGACAAGTCGGTGCCTAGGCTTGTGTATACAAACAGTGGGATCCAAACCTCATTGTTTTACACATACTCACTTCAAAGGATCCCATGCTGGGATATGCAATGAAGGAAGGCCAACCCATAATCAATACTTAACTTCCCAGGAAAATTCAAGTTAAGCTCCCGCTCAGAATAGTCACAAGGATTTGCATTAAAGGGGGCTGATTTATGCAAAGTATAGGGATTGGAGATGTAGCCAGTCCTTAACCAGGAATAGGGAAGCTCACCAATCAGAGTTACGCTATGCCAATCAATGAGGCATCAGCATGTAATGATATACACAGACTAGATGGGAGGCAAACGCACACTTTTATGGTAGAGCAACCATCAGAATGGAACCTTGGTGCAAAGGGTAATTATGGGAAAGGTCTGCATTTTACTTGTAACTAAATATGTTTGCAGATTAATGTAGGGCTGAAACAAGTAATCGATTAATCGACAACTAATCGATTATGAAATTAATCGATTACTATTTTCATAATCGATTAAACGGCCAGTAACATAATGGGGTTAAAAAAAAAACTAAAATGAGCCCTTTATAGTACAAAAAAGAGCAAGTAATCACTACTGTAAATTTTTTGTACTATAAAAGGGCTAATATTAGTTTTTTTAACCCCATTATGTTACTAAACGTCTTAGACCTGGTTCATTTCTTTGTGTATTTTGGTGCTTTTTGCAGAAACGCACTACAGTTCATTTACATGGTGTCCTATAGGGCAAATTCACATCTATGCTTTTTTCAGCCGCTGCATATTTGGAAACCATAACCATATAGTTGGTTATTTATATTTATATTTACCACTGCATAGAGATATTTAAGAATAAAATTGCCTTTTTTTTTAAACTTGACATATTAACTAAATTATCGTATATACTCAAGTATAAGTCATTCCGAGTATAAGTCGAGGCCCTAATTTACCACAAAAAAATGGGAAAAACGTATTCACCCGAGTATAAGACGAGGGTGAGAAATGCAGCAGCTACTGCAAGTGGAAAAAAGAGTGTCAACAATGCCCATCTGCAGCTGTATACCTCCCTGTGTTCTGTGCATGTATCATGTGTCCTGTGTCCTGTGCATATGTGTCATGTGTTCTGTGTATATGTACCTGTGTCATGTACCTGTGTATATGTGCATGTGTATATGTACCTTTATCCTGTGTATGTGTATATGTACCTGTGTGCATGTGTCTGTGTGTGTGTGTATCCTACCTGTGTCCTGTGCATCCTCCGTGCGCCGCTCTGCACCGATCAGCGTGTAGTATTCGGCGGCCATTCACTGTTCAAAAGCCGCGCCTCCTCCTCGTCCAAAAAACTCCATTTCCCAGCAGTCAGCGGTCAGCCTATCACGGACATTCTCTCATCCTCATACCACGGACGAGGATGAGAGAATGTCTGTGATAGGCTGTACACTGACTGCCTATCACAGACGAGGAGGCATGGCTTTTGAACAGTGAGAGCTGCTGCCGAATCTATGCAGCACACGCTGGCCGCCGTCTGCCTGCATGACACACTGATCATGTAGGCAGACGGCGGTGACTCATGTATAAGTCGAAGGGGGCACTTTAAGCCCCAAAAAAGGGGCTGAAAAATTCGACTTATACACGAGTATATACGGTATTGTCAGCGGAATAACAGAAACTTTGTTTGCCAGTACCAGCATTTCCCTGCGTGGCAGAATGGCTAATAGGCACATGCGGGTACGCGATTCAGCAGACCGCGTCACGGCGTAACGGCACACATAGACGTGCAAGTCAGCGGACGGCGAAACGGCGTAAGCACGTACGCACGTACGCATCTTAGCCGCACACGTGAGTTCCCCTGGCGGCCCTATAAAAGGCAGCCCAGCTCTCTGGCTTATTGCTGGTTTGTCATTTCAGCTTCTGTGTTCCTGTTCCTTGTTCTGCTATTGACTCCTGCCTGTTGTGACCCGGATTGCCTTGACCACCCTTGAACTTCTCCTGCACCTTGACCTCGGCTTGCTTAACGGATTCCTCTTCAGTCTGCTCCAGTGTTTGACCCCCGGCTTCTCTTTAAATACTTCGCTACTGCCTGCTCCAGTGTTTGACCCCCGGCCTGTCTTGGACTCTGCTATTGATTGATTCCTGTGTATGACCTTGGCTTGTTTAAACGGACTTCCTTCCTACCGGCTTGCTGTGTTTGACCCCCTGGCTTCTCTACATACTTTGTTCCAGTTATCTACTTCAGGACCAAGGTGTTGGAGCCCCAGTCTGATTCCTCGGCTGATCACCGTCCGGGTGTACCCTGCACGGACTACTACCAGACAGAAGTTCAACACGCAGGCTCCTACTAGTGCCTGGCGACCTGTGCCTCTCTGTGCCCGATACCCTCTGTGCCACCTCCAGGGGTATAGCGCACTCAGCTGCAAGGGGAGCCGCTTTCAGCATCTCGGCCCTGGTGAGTACCCTGACAGTACAAACCAGCCATGTCAGAGGCCGACAGAGCTGGTTCTCCCCTTGAGGCACTCTGCCAGCAGGTGACAGCTCTTACTCAGGCTGTCCAAAGACTCCAAGATGGCTACTTCCAAATTGAGGGCCGTCTCCAGCACCTGATGTCTGCTCCAGCTCCTTCGGATGCAGCCTCAGCCAGCGGGGTGGCCTCTCCCCAAGGTCAAGTCACCCCAGCATCTTCAGTTGTAACGACTCTCCCTGAACCCAGAGTCCCCACTCCGGAACGTTTTTCTGGAAACCGGAAGAAATTTAGAGCTTTCAAAAATGCTTGCCTACTGTATCTAGCTCTTCAACCCAGGACTTTCCATGCAGAATCCATAAAAGTGGGATTCGTTATTTCACTACTATCTGAAGAACCACAATCTTGGGCTCATAATCTTCTTGAACAGAAGAGTTCTTTATTAGACTCAGTTGAAACTTTATTTGCCACTATGGCTCAGTTATATGATGACCCGCAACGCACAGCTACTGCTGAATCCATTCTGCACACCCTTACCCAAGGAAAAAGACCAGTAGAGGATTACACCGTGGAATTTCGTAAATGGTCTGGAGACACCACCTGGAATGAGGCCGCCCTTAAATACCAGTACCGTCAGGGCCTCTCCGAAACACTTAAAGACGAATTGGCACGAGTGGATACCCCTGACTCTCTGGAAGATCTGATCCAACTCGCCACTAAGCTCGACAGACGCCTGCGGGAGCGTCGCTCTGAACGCTTCCAGTCTTCCCGGTCTACCTGGATGTTACCCCGGGTTCCTCCGGTTCCTGTGCCTATCGCGGGTCCCTCAGCTTCTGCTGACAGTGAGCCCATGCAACTGGGACTGGTCCGGTCCCCACTCACTCCTGATGAGAGACTGCGACGGCGTCAAGCCAATCTTTGCCTCTACTGCGGAGAAGCTGGCCATTTCCTACGTAACTGCCCTGTGAGACCCAGTAAGTACCGCTTACGGCACGCTATGAACTTTCAAGTTGCTGACTCAACCCAGTCTCACCTTATCCTACCGGTCTCATTACAGGATGGCGGAAGAGGGAATTCGACTGCTGGCTATCGTTGACTCCGGAGCATGCAGCTGTTTCCTGGATGCATCTCTTGCCCAAAGTCTGCACATCCCTCTTCAAGATAAAAAACAGCTCCTTCAGATTTACCTGGCAGACGGGTCTCTACCCAACTCAGGACCCATCACTCAAGAAACCAAGCCCATTCTTGTCTCCACTGACTTTGGTCATCAGGAATTTCTTTGCTTCAACATCATCAACTCACCCATGTTTCCCATTATCTTGGGGTTCCCGTGGCTAATGGCACACGACCCTCAGATCCTTTGGAGTAAAAAAGAAATTCTCTTCTCTTCAGCATACTGCTCCCAGCATTGTTTTGTGCCAACCTCCAATAAGACTGTCCCCTGTTTGACCATACAACCAGTGCCAGATACGCTTACGCATGTCCCTGCAGCATATCACGAATTCCTGGACGTTTTTAATAAAAAGAAGGCCGATAGTTTACCACCTCATCGGCATTATGATTGCCCCATCGATCTGTTGCCCGGCTCCGAGATTCCGTTTGGCCGAATTTTTCCCTTGTCGGAGACCGAGTTGGAAGCTCTCTGCCTCTACATTGATGAAAACCTTGAAAAAGGATTTATTCATCCTTCTTCCTCCCCAGCAGGGGCTGGTATCTTTTTTGTCGAGAAAAAGGATGGATCTCTCAGACCATGCATAGACTATAGAGAACTTAATAAAATCACCATCAAAAATCGATACCCACTTGCCCTCATTCCTGAACTGTTCCAGCGGTTTTGATCTGCCCAAATATTTACCAAATTGGATTTACGAGGGGCATACAATCTTGTTCAGATACGTGCTGGGGACGAATGGAAGACAGCCTTCAGGTCCAGATTCGGTCACTTTGAGTATCTGGTGATGCCGTTTGGGCTCTGTAATGCCCCAGCTACATTCCAGCATCTAGTCAATGATATTTTCCGGGAATTCCTAGATAACTTTGTCATTGTCTATCTTGACGATATTTTAATTTTCTCTACCACTTTAGAATTACATCGAGACCATGTCAAGAAAGTCCTCTCAGTTCTCAGAAAACACGGCCTGTTCCTAAAAGGAGAGAAGTGTGAATTTGAAAAGACTACCATCCAGTTCCTTGGCTTCATCATCACTACTGAAGGGGTAGCCATGGATCCACAAAAAGTTAAAGCCATCCAGGAGTGGCCGGCCCCCTCAGACAAAAAAGGAGTCCAGCGATTTATTGGCTTTGCCAATTTTTATCGCAGGTTTATTAGGGGGTTCTCCTCAATTATCTCTCCCATCACTCAATTAACTCACCAACAAATCAAATTCCGATGGTCCCAGGAAGCTCAAGATGCCTTTGCCAAACTAAAGAATCTATTCATGTCAGCTCCCATACTTCAGCATCCGGATCCCACTCTATCTTATGTACTTGAAGTTGATGCCTCAGAATCCGCCACAGGAGCCATCTTGTCTCAGAGAAGTGGTATTAAGGCACTTCTCCATCCAGTAGCCTTTGCCTCCCGCAAACTAAGTCCTCCAGAGAAAAATTATAATGTTGGTGACCGGGAATTATTAGCCATAAAAACTGCCCTTGAGGAATGGAGATACTTACTGGAGGGTGCGTCCCAGCCCATCATGATCTTCACGGACCACAAGAACCTGGAGTATCTCCGAACAGCCAAACGTCTTAGGCCCCGACAAGCCAGATGGGCATTATTCTTCTCCAGGTTCAATTTACATATCTCCTATCGACCTGGGTCAAAAAATGGGAAGGCGGACGCACTTTCCCGTATGTTTCCAGAGGCCAATGAGTCAACAGAACCTGAAACCATCCTATCCTCTCACAATTTTCTTCATCTCATTCAACCTAACCTTCAATCTGCTATTGAACAGGCCTCTAGGCAATGCACGGAATCCGAGATATCCTCCTTAGAAAAAAGAGATGGTTTGCTGTGGGCCCAGGACAAGGTTTTTGTCCCTTCCTCTGTAAGGCTTAGAATTTTACAGACTTTCCATGATCACAAAATGGCAGGACATTTCGGAGTACGGAAGACTTCTGAATTAGTTCACCGCTCTTTCTGGTGGCCGGGTTGGAGGCAAGACTGTAAAAAGTACGTTCAATCCTGCATTACCTGCCAACGCAGCAAAGGGTCAAACACTAAAGCTTGGGGCCTCCTTAGACCCCTATCTATCCCTGAAAGACCTTGGAGTGAGGTTTCTTTGGACTTCATTGTTGATCTACCTCCCTCTGAAAATTTTTCCACCATCTTAGTAGTGGTTGATCGCCTCTCAAAGATGGCACACTTTCTACCCATGATTGGTACCCCTTCTGCTTTGGCTACAGCAAATGTTTTTATTAAATAAATAATAAGACTCCATGGCATTCCCCACAACATCACCTCTGATAGAGGAATTCAATTTACCTCAAGATTCTGGAAAGACCTTTGTAAATCCCTGGAAATCAAAACCTCCTTTTCTTCAGCATACCATCCCCAAAGCAACGGCCAAACAGAAAGGACAAATCAGACCTTGGAGCAATATCTCCGTTGTTTCTGCTCTAGCTCTCAGGATAATTGGTCAACCCTTCTCCCCTGTGCGGAGTTCGCCTATAATAATGCCACACACTCTGCCACCAATCAGACGCCTTTTTGGGCCAACTATGGGTTCCACCCGTCTTTTCTGCCAAACTCCATTCCAGAAGTCATAACCCCCGCAGTTCAAGATCGAGTAAATCTCATCCAATCTAATTTTTTACAGATCCAAAAGGCCATGAAGGAAGCTCAAGACAGCTATAAGGAATATTACAACAAAGGGAGAAGAAACAATCCGGAATTTAAGGTTGGGGATAAGGTTTGGCTATCTGCTGTCAATCTTAGATTACCCTGTCCCTCACGCAAACTTGGCCCAAAATTCATTGGTCCTTTTGAAGTAAAAAGGGTAATTAATCCTGTGGCCTTCGAACTAACCTTACCCAGTACTCTTAGAATCCATCCAGTGTTCCATGCATCCCTACTAAAACCAGTAGTTCCCAATTCTTTTTCAGGAAAGGAAGGAACCTCCACCTCCACCAGTGGAGGTAGAGGGTGAAGAAGAATTTGAGGTGGAAGCAATTATGGACTGTAGAAAGAGGGGTAGGCAGACTCAGTATCTGGTGAAATGGAAAGGGTACCCACCGGAAGATAACTCCTGGGAACCTGCCAGTAATATACACGCACCTCGTTTGGTTCAGAATTTTCACAGGCGACACCCAGGGATATTAGCCAGGTTGGGCACCCGGAGGCTGCCCCTCGGGGGGGGCACTGTCAGAGGAATAACAGAAACTTTGTTTGCCAGTACCGGCATTTCCCTGTACGCCTGCGTGGCAGAATGGCTAATAGGCACATGCGGGTACGCGATTCAGCAGACCGCGTCACGGCGTAACGGCACACATAGACGTGCAAGTCAGCGGACGGCGAAACGGCGAAACAGCGTAAGCACGTACGCATGTACGCATCTTAGCCGCACCCGTGAGTTCCCCTGGCGGCCCTATAAAAGGCAGCCCAGCTCTCTGGCTTATTGCTGGTTTGTCATTTCAGCTTCTGTGTTCCTGTTCCTTGTTCTGCTATTGACTCCTGCCTGTTGTGACCCGGATTGCCTTGACCACCCTTGAACTTCTCCTGCACCTTGACCTCGGCTTGCTTAACGGATTCCTCTTCAGTCTGCTCCAGTGTTTGACCCCCGGCTTCTCTTTAAATACTTCGCTACTGCCTGCTCCAGTGTTTGACCCCCGGCCTGTCTTGGACTCTCCTATTGATTGATACCTGTGTATGACCTTGGCTTGTTTAAACGGACTTCCTTCCTATCGGCTTGCTGTGTTTGACCCCCTGGCTTCTCTACATACTTTGTTCCAGTTATCTACTTCAGGACCAAGGTGTTAGAGCCCCAGTCTGATTCCTCGGCTGATCACCGTCCGGGTGTACCCTGCACGGACTACTACCAGACAGAAGTTCAACACGCAGGCTCCTACTAGTGCCTGGCGACCCGTGCCTCTCTGTGCCCGATACCCTCTGTGCCACCTCCAGGGGTATAGCGCACTCAGCTGCAAGGGGAGCCACTCTCAGCATCCCGGCCCTGGTGAGTACCCTGACAGTTATACACTTTTTTTAAGGTTATTAATCGATTAATCAATTAATCGAAAAAATAATCGGCCAACTAATCGATTATGAAAATAATCGTTAGTTGCAGCCATAGATGAATGCAAAGTATAGGGATTGGAGATGTAGCCAGTCCTTAACCAGGAATAGGGAAGCTCACCAATCAGAGCCACGCTATGCCAACCAATGAGGCATCAGCATGTAATGATTTACACAGACTAGATGGGAGGCAAACACACACTTTTATGGGAGAGCAACCATCAGAATGGAACCTTGGTGCAAAGGGTAATTATGGGAAAGGTCTGCATTTTACTTGTAACTAAATATGTTGGCAAATGAATTTTTTCAGGAATATACTCTGTATTCCTTCATGTAATTCTCTTATTTTTACCTAATATTTTCTTCCTTGGTGTAGACTATAGATAGATGGTTGTGTATTAGATAGACTTTCAACTACTCACCAATAAATGTTGTTATTGTGTTAAAGCTTTCACTCATGGTCAAAGAACTCTCATTTAACACAAATCATATCTGAGAGATATTAAATCTCAAATATATTATACGGGAAAAAGACTGCATGGGAGGTCGTCATATGTCTGGTCAAGCATGTTGTGCCCAAGCGGCTGCTGTTGTGGCCACGCTTGATCCACTTCAGACATAGGTTGCAAACAGCAACGGTGTGATCGGCTGCACACATGTCCAAAAAGGCCCACACCAAGGAACTTTTCAAAATCAGCAGGGATTCAGCAGAGCCCTGCACCTGCGGTGTGATGCAGTAGGGGGGCTCCCCTTAAGCTGCCCCCTAGAGGACATCCTGTCTCGTTGGAGTTGTGCCTCCTCCTCTATTTTATCAAGCACCCAAGTAGAGTCAGTGACCTCATCATCCCCTCCCTCCTCATCACTGGAGCAAACTTGGCACTATGCTGCAGCTGGGGGAACATGACTGCCAGTTTCTTGTCCTTCTTGGGCACCCCCTCTCTCTAGGCTCACGTTACTCCCTTCTTCAACCTGGGAACCAACATCAGAGCCTTCAAATCACTGCACATCCTCCAGCAGCATGTACCCAACACTGTGGCCGAATAGTTTGGGGGACTCCTCCGTGCATGATGGTTGGGCTATGGAAGGAGTGACTGTGGAAAAGGAGCCGGTGGAATAGGCCGCTTTGGCAGCTGCATAGGAAGGAAAACTACTCTGAGCCTGGGTGACAGAGGATGAGGAGGATGAGGACGGCTTTGTTATCCACTCCACCAACTCTTCTGCATGTTCTGGCTCAATAAAATAGCCAGCAGCAGAAAAAAAGGACAAGTGTGCCCCACGGCCACCGGCAGAGGATGCACCATGTCCATGACCAGCACACAGAGCCTGCTTGCCCTCTTTTAGTGGCCTGTGAGCGTCTGCCTCTCCTTGGTGGCCATCTGGACATGATGTATATTTTGTTTTGCAACACCGCACTACACTGTATTGTGTACTGTGTACACCACCAGAAAAGTAGTAGCAACTGCACTACAGCTGCACTGTATTGTAATTACAATTTTTGATCTAATATTTCACAGCAGGTCCCATTCCTGCACTCAACAAGAGTATCTGTGAGGCTGTACAGTGTTGTGCCACCACCATCACTGCCTAAGGCCCAATTTTTCTGCCCCAGTTGAACCGGGGCGCGTAATTACAATTTTTGATCTAATATTTCACAGCAGGGCCCATTCATGCGCTCAAAAAAAAATATCTGTGAGGCTTTACATTGTTGTGCCACCACCAGCACCACTGCCTAAGGCCCAATTTTTCTGCCCCTGTTAACAGGGGCATGTAATTACAATTCTTGATATAGTATTTCACAGCAGGGCCCATTCCAGCGCCACCAAGAGTAACTGTGAGGGCTTACAGTGTTCTGGTTCCACCAACACCTAAGGCCCAATTTTACGCAGGGTGTATAGGGCAGGCCGTATAGTATATACAAGCGGTCCCCTATTTTCAAACATCAGACTTACAAACGACTCCTACTTACAAACGGAGGGAGACAACAGGAAGTGAGAGGAAATCTACCCCTAGGAAGGAAAATTTTCTCCTGTAAGAGTTAATATGGGAAAAAGGCTTTATCACCAATCCTTGTTTCCCTAATAACTCAAAATTTTCAGAGGTGCACAGACAGCAAAAAAAAATGTTACAGGGGTGATAACCCTGCCCTATATTATCCAAAAAGCTTAAAACTAGATTTTTGGGCTGGAGCTACACTTAAAAAAATGTACCTGTTCCAAATTACAAGCAGATTTAACCTAACAATAAGGATGAGCTCCGGCGTGTTCGCACAGCCCACGTGCAGAGCCCGCCAGGAAGTCGGCACTGCGCTGCGCTAATCACAGGCAGTGAGACCTTTCCCGATGCGCGGCTGCAGAGATCGGGACAATGTCTCACTGCCTGTGATTAGCGCAGCGCAGTGCTGTCTTCCTGGCGGCTCTGCACGTGGCCTGTGCGAAAACGCCAGAGCTCATGCCTACTTAACAACAAACCTACAGTCCCTATCTTGTTTGTAATCCGGGGACCGCCTGTATACTCCTGTTCAGAGTATATAGGGCCTGGGGGCCCCACCCTTTTTTTTTATTTGGGTGCGGGGTTCCCCTCAATATCCATACCAGACCCAAAGGGCCGGTAATGAGCTGGGGGGGGGCAACTTTACATTACAGCCACAAGCAGTTTTAAATTACTTTTTTTCCTTTAGAAATGTCATTTTGTGCAGGGACTGTTCTAAACACGGGAAAAATGCACCACTTTACAGGCATACTATAGACACCCTCCAGGCATGATATTTAAAGGAATATTACCGTATATAATCGAGTATAAGTCGATCCGAGTATAAGTCGAGGCCCCTAATTTACCACAAAAAACTGGGAAAAACGTATTGACCCGAGTATAAGGTGAGGGTGAGAACTGCAGAGGGTCAACAATGCCCATCTGCAGCTGCATGCCTCCCTGTGTCCTGTGCAGCCTACCTGTATCCTGTGCATGTGTCCTGTGTCCTGTACATGTGCATGTGTCCTGTGTCCTGTATATGTGCATGTGTCCTGTGTCCTGTACATGTGTCCTGTGTCCTGTACATGTGCATGTGTCCTGTGTCCTGTACATGTGTATGTGTCCTGTGCATGTGTCCTGTACATGTGTATGTGTCCTGTGCATGTGTCCTGTACATGTGTCCTGTACATGTGTATGTGTCCTGTGCATGTGTCCTGTACATGTGTCCTGTACATGTGTATGTGTCCTGTGCATGTGTCCTGTACATGTGTATGTGTCCTGTGCATGTGTCCTGTACATGTGTATGTGTCCCTGTGTCCTGTACATGTTTCCTGTACATGTGTATGTGTCCCTGTGTCCTGTACATGTGTCCTGTGTCCTGTGCATGTGTCCTGTGTCCTGTACATGTGTATGTGTCCTGTGTGCATGTGTCCTGTGTCCCTGTGCTGCCTACCTGTGTCCTGGTCAGCCTCCCTGTGGCGATCTCCATCCTCCCTGTGGCGATCTCCATCTCAGCGTGTGATAATACACTTCGGCGGCCATTCCACTGTTCAAAAGCCACGCCTCCTCCTCGTCTGTGATAGGCAGAACACTCAGCAGTCAGCGGTCAGCCTATCACAGACATTCTCTCATTCTCATACCACGGACGAGGATGAGAGAATGTCCATTATAGGCTGTACACTGACAGCTGTTCAGCCTATCACAGACGAGCAGGAGGCGCGGCTTTTGAAAGCTGGAATAGCCTCCGAACGAATTACCTATCACACGCCGGCCGCCTTCTGCCTGCATGACACACTGATCATGCAGGCAGACGGCGGTGACTCGAGTATAAGTCGAGGGGGGCACTTTCAGCCCCAAAAAAATGGCTGAAAAATTCGACTTATACTCCAGTATATACGGTACACTTTTATTGTTTCACTTTAAGCATTATTAAAATCACTGCTCCCGTTTTTAAAACTTTTTTTTGCATTGATACATGTCCCCAGGGGCAGGACCCGGGTCCCCAAACACTTTATGACAATAACTTGCATATTAGCCTTTAAAATTAGCACTATTGATTTTTCACGGTCGAGTCCCATAGACTTTAATGGTGTTTGCATGTTCGCACAAATTTTTGGTCTGTTCGCATGTTCTGCCGCAAACCGAACCGGGGGGTGTTCAGCTCATCCCTACTGGCCATACAAAAACAATATCTTCCTTCAAAAAAACATTAATAATTTTTGAAGAGCATTCATTGATTTTCTAATGGTTAGTGCGGTCAAATCGGCATTCATTTTTGACCACAGTGATGGGAAAATTGGAAGGAGCAGAATAGAAAACTTCTTGGTCAAAGGAATTTTCAGTGTATGTGGTTTTTGATCAGAAATGACATTCATTTTAAAACTGAATGTTAAAAGCAAGAGAAATTTTCAAACAACATTCTTTCATTCAGCGACTGTACAAAGATTTTTCGTATGAATATTTTCGTCCAAAAATCGATCCGTGTATGGCCAGCATAAGGCACGGTACACACCTATGCAGTTTGCTTTTGATCCGTTTCTGCAGTGCTTTTTGATGTGCGTTTTTGCACGCGCTTTTTTGCTGCGATTTGCGTTTTGCATTGTTTGGCCAATTTGTTGTTGGGCAGATTAAAAAAATGCAACACTCTACATGCTTTTCTGCAGCTTCTCCATTGAAGTCTATTGAACCACAAAAAGCAAAAAAAAAAGCACCATTTTGCGTTGAAAAAAGTTCTTGACCCTTTCCAAACACGCAGCGGCAGAAAAAGCAGAGATGTGAACGTGTCCCATAGGAAACCATGTTAAATGAACTGTAGTGCGTTTCTGCAAAAAGCATGAAAAACGCATAGGTGTGAGCCAGGCCTAAGACGTTTAGTAGCAGCAGAATGCTTTTTTTTTATATAATGATACTAAAGCGCTGGTGTTGTAAAACTACTGGATAAATTAAACATATATGTGTAATAAATGATAAAAGCTGCAAACCAATAAAAGTGATCTCACACTAATACAATATATAAATAAACAAGATTGGTGCGCTATTATCAATATATTAAAGCACAGTACCACTTAATATTCATGAGAAAAACAGTGAAAATGTGTGTAGACTGCCATTCACACAAATGAATATAAATGAGGTATAAATATAAAATACAATACAATGTGGAACTTCTATACCAAATACTGAGAAAATCAATATTATAAATTCTCCTGTGCACTGCTGATGCCCCTAGCAACAGGAAACTGGGAACAAATGGGTAGGTATAAAATAGTTTGTAGTGACCTAGCATACATCTGCCGATCCAGCTGGCTCCAATCTCTGATGAGAAAACAATCGGGCTGATAAAACCCCTTTTACTTTCTTTCCTTCTCAATATAAACCAATCCCTTGACCATGGATCCCGGTTCTCAGAGAAAAAAAAAAAAGAAACAAAAATAGCGCAATATTGCTGAGGAAAAAACTGGGCTAAGTAAGCTAAATGAATACACTCACATGCGCCCAGATTATGCAAGCGTGTTTGTAACAGTCAGGCTCACTCCTCCTCACAGCCCCTCTGTGTATCGTACACCTTTGGCTGACGTCACTGGCTCTTCCTCCAGATGCGTTGCGTCACAGGTCACGTGACTTTTTCAAGGGAATAAACCCTTGTGACGAGCGTGAGGGAATTTATAGCCACACGTTATAAGCGGGTTGCCATGGTGACGTAGGATTAATTGTAACATCATGCCGTTACATTTAACAAACAGCTGCAGTGTGATATCAATATGTAATGGTTGATACAAATGACAGAGCCATATCAAATGTTCCACATATTAAAATGCAAACTAAGTTTTAGACTGTTAGCAAAAACCATACATAAATACTTTAATAAAATACAAATTAAATTAAAGACACTCTTGAAAAAACCAAAGGGAACTGAATGCATACTTTATATATTTTAAAATCATGATAAAAAAACCCCGAAAAAAACCCTATTGGGATCACAGTATTAAATATAAAAAAGAAAGAGATAAAAATAATTAAATGACGGGAAATTTAATATAAAGTCTCCTCTATGATAGGCAAATATTAATATGTTTAAAAATCAGATATGAAGCAATTTAAATCGAAGTTAATGTTTAATTCTAGTGGCGCAAAACAATCAATTTCATAAATCCATCTAGATTCCATTTTACTCAGTTCTCTCATTTTGTGGCTTCCCCTCCAGTGGGGTTTGTATTTATCAATGGCCCAGAATTTTAGCTCAGTCGGGTTTTTACTGTGAACCTCTGCAAAATGCCGAGATACACTGTGTTTTGGAAGCCCGATTTGATGTTTTGTACATGTTCACGCAATCTTTTCCATAGGGGACGTTTAGTTCTTCCTATGTACTGTAAAGAACAGGAACATTCCAACATGAACACTACCCTTTCTGTTAGACATGAAATAAAGTACTTTATTACATGTTCTTTTTTGGTAGTATTGGATATGAATTTATTGCACTTTTGTCCCTTTTGGTTTGTATTCCTACAAGCGAAGCATTTTTTACAGGGGTAAAAACCTTTTCCCTGAAAAAATGTGAAATCTTGGCTTCTTTTTGGAGGATCCGGATTATTTTTTGCAATCATGTCCCTCAGCGTGGGAGCTCTTCTATAAATAAAACGAGGTTTTTCTGGTAACATATTTTTCAAATGTATATCTGCTTTTAAAAGTGGCCAGTGCTTCCTAATTATATGTTCAATTTTTTTATGTTGAACATTGTAATTAAAAATCATAGGGATTTCTTAATGATTCACTTTTTTCTTCTCTTTATCCTGTACAAGGGACTTTCTTGGTAATTCCAAAACCTCCTGTATTTTTCCTTTAATAAAGTCTTCGCTGTACCCCTTTTCAATAAATTTATTCCCTGTTATGTTTGCTTGTTCCACAAATACATTTTGACTACTACAATTCCTTCTGATTCTTATCATTTGTCCTTTTGGTATGTTGATAAGCCACGGGTCATAATGACAACTGTCGGTTGGAATGTAACTATTTCTTTCAACTGGTTTAAAGAATGTTTTTGTTGAGCAACCATTTCTAAAGTTATTTCTTTATTTTTTTTTGGTTATCATATAGTTTTTCAAAAAACTGACTTAAACTGTTTTGATCTCCTCTACATATGATACAGTCATCTATAGATCTTTTAAATAAGACTAATTGATTTGGGGGATTAGAATACATCACTTCCTCTTCCCACTTTGCCATAAAAATATTGGCATTTTTAATTTATCAATATCCTGAATTACCATTTTATTGAACACTTTAATATGTTCATTATTGGATACTTGTGGATTAAATAAGGATTTATTTCTTAGTTTAGTGTGTTCTATTCTATCTGTCGTGTTCGTTAGTCTTCTTTCTGTCACGGGTGGTTTGGTCAACATATATTTTTGGATATTTAATTTTCTAGTATATTTTTGTATCTCCACATACATCTCAAACTTACCGTATATACTCGAGTATAAGCCGAGATTTTCAGCCCTTTTTTTAGGCTGAAAGTGCCCCCCTCGGCTTATACTCGAGTCACCGTTGTCTGCCTACCTGATCAGCGTGTCATGCAGACAGACGGCGGCCAGCGTGTCATAAAAACATATAGCGGCCATTCCACTGTTCGAAAGCCACGCCTCCTCCTTGTCTGTGATAGGCAGAACACTCAATCTCCCAGCAGTCAGTGTTCAGCCTTTCACGGACATCCTCTGCTCCTCGTCCATGGTATGAGGATGAGCAGATGTCCGTGATAGGCTGAACACTGACTGCTGGGAAATTGAGTGTTCTGCCTATCACAGACGAGGAGGAGGCGCAGCTTTTGAACACTGGAATGGCCACCGTATGTTTTTATGACACGCTGATCAGTGCAATGGTGGCTGCAGATCACCACACAGAGGCTGCAGATCGCCACACAGAGGCATGCACAGGACACAGAGAGGATGCAGATTGGCACAGGTAGGCTGCAATGGACACAGGGAGGCATGCACAGGACACAGGGAGGTATACACAGGACACAGGGAGGTATACACAGGACACAGGGAGGCATGCACAGGACACAGGGAGGCATGCACAGGACACAGGGAGGTATACACAGGACACAGGGAGGCATGCACAGGACACAGGGAGGCATGCACAGGACACAGGGAGGTATACACAGGACACAGGGAGGTATACACAGGACACAGGGAGGCATGCACAGGACACAGGGAGGCATGCACAGGACACAGGGAGGCATGCACAGGACACAGGGAGGTATACACAGGACACAGGGAGGCATGCACAGGACACAGGGAGGTATGCACAGGACACAGGGAGGCATGCACAGGACACAGGGAGGCATGCACAGGACACAGGGAGGCATGCACAGGACACAGGGAGGCATGCACAGAGACACAGGGAGGCATGCACAGGACACAGGGAGGCATGCACAGGACACAGGGAGGTATACACAGGACACAGGGAGGCATGCACAGGACACAGGGAGGTATACACAGGACACAGGGAGGCATGCACAGGACACAGGGAGGCATGCACAGGACACAGGGAGGCATGCACAGGACACCGGGAGGTATACACAGGACACAGGGAGGCATGCACAGGACACAGGGAGGCATGCACAGGACACAGGGAGGCATGCACAGGACACAAGGAGGCATGCATAGGACACAGGGAGGCATGCACAGGGACACAGGGAGGCATGTGTATCAAGACACTTGATAAAGGAGCGCGCATGTGCCGTACAGACCCTGCGCATGCTCAGAAACGTGTTTTTTCTCCTCATTGACAACATTGCCAGCGGCTTCCTGGGCTGCCGCTCTGTCCTCCCGCAGAGACAGGCTGTGTACCGTCCTGGCCTCCCCGCCAGACTGCGTCGTATTTGGAGACATCCCCGGGGAATCACTGACTGTTCCCTTCCCCCTCTTCCATCAGGAATCACATCTGTCTGTTCTATATACCGCTCCTAAATGTAAGTTGATACTTTGTTTTTATATTGGTGAATAAATGATTTTACTTAGTGGCGCTCCTCTCTCTCTTTATTACCAAACCTGTGGTAATGTAATGTAGAGTATGACATTTTAGCTGCTTCCTGTTGTTCTGCCCAAAGGTCAAATGTGCGTTTAGCCTGCCTCCATGCTCGTATATTATCAGGTATGCAGTTTAGAGTTAGGCGTTTGTGTGCTGAATGTAAAGTTTCACTGGCTTGTTTGTATTGCTGCCTGGTGTGGTTTTTAAATTGAGTGGTATAAGAGATGATTTTCCCTCTCAGGAAGGCTTTACCAGCTTCCCAAAAGAGGTTAGGTTCGGTGATGTGAGCTCTGTTAGTGGAGGCGTATTCATTCCACACTTCGTATAGTGTGTGGCGGAAGTCTTCATTGTCTGCCAGATATGAAGGAAAGCGCCACATGGGCGAGGAGGATGAAGATTTAGCATGGGTCAGGTGTATTACGATGGGACTGTGGTCTGAGAGTCTGGCGTCCGCAATTTCCAAATTGCATAGGGCGGTTATTAGAGCAGGGGAGGCAAAGAAGTAATCGATGCGTGAAAAGGAGTTATGTGGGGGCAAGAAGAAAGTATACTCCTGATCTGTTGGGTGCATTAGCCGCCATGAGTCTATGTAGTGCATGGAAGCAATGGATTGTGCTAGAAAAGTAGAATCAGGTGTTGGGGGAGTAGAGTTATGTGGCCTTTGAGTTGGGTCTTTTGTGCAGTCTGCTAGTGTGGACATGGCCGAGTTAAAGTTTTTGCCTATTAGGTGCATGGTTTCAGGGGCAGAGAGTATCCACTGCACTATGTCTTGGAAGAAGGAGGTGTCTGGGGAGTTAGGAGCATAAATGTTAGTGATAGCAACTTGCTTGGTGCCTAAAGTCATGTGTAGGGTCAATTTGCAGCCTGTCGAGTCAGTCTTAACATCTTTCACAGGTTCTTGTGTATCAGAATAGCTACTCCGGCCTTGCGACCACTTGCTGGTGAGCCAAAAACCGAGCTTACCCATAGTTCGCAAAGACGTGCCAGATCATCCGAGGACAGATGTGTCTCCTGTAGGAGAGCCACATCTGCCCGGAGATGCTTCAAATGCCGAAGGATGGCCATACGTTTATGGAGCCCCGTAACATTCCATGAAACAAACTTTAGGTGATTCCCACTGCTTGAAGAGGCCATGTCTGATATGACGTAACGTATTGGGTTGAGGGCTTACAACGGAGCCCCTTTGTAGACAGAGCATCTGCAATCTGAGAGTCGCCAAAGCAGCATAAGTCTCCCGAGGGTATAAGTGTAAAACATGTAAATACAGTTAACATATAATCATAACTGTTAGAGAGAAAAAAACAGCATAGCAAAGTTTAGGTGAAAAAAACACCTAAACTTCACTTTTTTCCATATGAGGTCTACCTATCTTAGCTACCATCAGCTACCAGCTCCTCCCCTGGTGACATGAGTTAAGCCAAGGGGAGAGGGGTAGAAGGGAAGTGGGAGAGGGGTGGTGGGCGACCTGCAAGGGCAGTCAAAAGGATGGAAGTTAGAGATGGAGCGTATCCACTCCATATAGGGGGGTAGGTTATAGTGGATGAGAGTGCAGCCTATGGCTGAAGTCAAAAAGGGGGTGAGCGGTGTAGCACATTGGTAGTGGGAGCCTCTATGGTAATTGTAACGAGCCCCTGCTCACTTGATTCCACTCACTTGATTCCACTCTCCCGACACTGCGGCTATGGAATCAGATTGCAGATCGCAACGTCTGATGGTTCGTTCATCTGATGCTCCGGGAATCGAACTACAGCTATGTGCCATTCGAATCCAGTTGTGATAGCTCAGAACAAACACCAGGCAGGCTGTATGTAAGTTCAAACAGTGATCTCTCTTATTGAAAGGAATACAGGCTCTTTTATACAGTAAAAGAGGAGGTGCATACCTCCTGCTCATATTACTCTGAACATACACCTGTGACCAGAAACCTAATTAACATGGGCTAATTAACTAATCCCTTTAGACAGTCTAGATGACTCAGTCATGACCTTTAGGCCAGACTGGCCGTCTTGTAGCTCAGAAAACCCAATCAACATTATCACAAATCAACACAGAACTCTTCTTCACACAATAGCAGAGTTAATTAACACAAACAACAATGGGGATCTAATGACTCTTAGATCCCATACTAGACTTATTTACAATAAACACATTCTAGCAGGCAACAGACAGACAGGTGGCTGGAATTGACATCAGCATCTCATAACAGTATTTGTACCAGCATTATGAATCAACCACTATTTCTAATATGTCAAATCCAGGGTCCCCAGAGTCTGTGTGTCCTGGGGGACCAGGACCCAAATCCACAGTAATACCACCTCAAGGGTCCTCAGGCATACAGCTCACAAAGAGCACCGTTCCCCCAAATGCCAGGGCCCATAATCGGTCAGCAAGAGGCTTGCATTCAGTTCCCTCCAAAAGCCTCTATCCCGGGTGAGTCTGTCACATTTCTCCCCCATCAAAGGTTGACTAACAAGGTCCCAGACCTCCACCTGGTCTGGACATGCGTTAGTCAGGCAGAGTGAACTCGCAAAGTCTGTCCACATGATCTCCTTTCTTGGCTGCAAGGAATAGTTGACCTCAGTAGGTGTGAGGCAGAGGTCATTGACTCTCTGTCTGGCTGTCAGCGCTTCAGCTGGGTGGTGTTTACCATTCCATGGCTTGGCCTGTTGCTGGACAGAGGGGCCGATCGCCCCAGCTTTCTGAAACTGTAGAGACACTGTAGGCGCTAGGCAGAGGCCAGCGGCGCTCTGCCCTGTTGCCAGTGATTCAGCTGGGAGTAGCAGCTTTACTACATCAGCTTGTCGCTGGAGAGAGGGGCCGACTTCCCCGGCTCCCTGGAACTCCACAGTTGTTGCCGGTGCTGGGCAGAGGTTGGTAGCACTCTGCCTTGTTGCCAGCACTTCTGCTGGGGACTCCGCATCCCCCCGCTCTGGCTAACCGTTGGAGCAGGAGGCTGGCTTCCTCCACTCCCAAACTGTGTAGCTGCCATTGCGGAGGTGAGCCGGCTGCTTCCTTTTCCATTCCCTCATCTGGCTGCTTGGACGACATGTCTATGGTACTGTCTCCCAGGTGCACGGATCTTTGCTGGGGAGGAAAGGCCGCTTCCTCCACCCTGGCCAACTGTTGGGGAGGGACAACACACACCTCCTCTCCCTTCTCCCCCTGTATCTGCTGCTGGGAAGTGATTGCCACCTTCTCACCCTGAGCCTCCTAAACTGCCACGGGTGTGGGGCAGAGGTCTTGGACCCTCTGTCCAGTTGCCAGCACTTCTGCTGGGGGTTTGCTAGGTGGTTCCTCCTCTACAGAACCGTCTATAAAATCCCCAGTCTCTGGAATTGCTAAAAGTGTGGGACAGAGGTCTTGGACCCTCTGTTCAGTTACCAGATCTTCAGCTAGAGAAGTTTGTTGTAACTCCACAGATACTGCTGTTGGTGCTGGGCAGAGCACAGTGAAGTTTGGCCTTAATAACAGCTCTTCTTCTTCTGCTGGAGGCTCACCAGGTTGTTCTTCCTCAGCAGAAAAGTCTATTAAATCCCCTGTCTCTGCAACTAGTGTCTGGGGATAAAGGTTCACCATCTCCTGTCCCTGGAACCCAGAAGATGCTATCAGTGCTGGGCAGAGGTTAGCAGAGCTCTGCCCCATTGTCAGCACTTCAGCTTTGGGGATAGGGATCTCCAGATTTTCCACTGCCGATTCTCTGGCATTCTGCTGGACAGGCACATTCCTCCATCCAAGATCATCCAATGCAGAAACAGGTTCATCAAGGTCAGTCAGCACTTGCTGCATCCGCCATAAGACCTCAGCCTCCATAGCTGCGGGGGCAGGTTGGCAAAGCACACTGTTACTCTGCCACATTGTCAACTCTTCAGCCAGGATTTCAGAGTTGTCAACTGGTATTTCCTGATAGTCCCAGGCAAAGGGAGCACCACCCTGCTGCTGAGCAGAGTCTAGCTGCTGTCTGTAGGCGATCTCCAGCATCCATTCCTGAACGGCCAGAAACTCCAAATCTTCCTGTGCCCAGTGCACTTTTGAGACATTCAGTCTTCGCTCTCTGTGCTCCATTATTTCCTCCAAACGTCACTCCCGATCACTCCCAAAGTCAGGGTCCCTGGACAGCCTCCAGTATAACAATCCCAGGCCATCGTAGTCAAAGCCTTCCATGGGGCTGTGAACCGCTGTCCACGGGCACACTTGGGTTACATACCACTGGAGGGCTCTGTAGCTCTCGTCCAACCGCATTTCTTCCCGGATCAGCCTGCTTAACTCAGCTGTCCACTCCTGGTTCGGCTGTTCCCCCAATAACAGCATTCGCACTTCATACTGCGACCAGTACCTCTCATGGACGGAGGGGAGAACTTTTCCCTGGTTTCACTGCTTACGGGCTAGCGCTTCCTTCCAGAGTTCGCAGCGGATGGAATCAAACCATCCCAGCAGGACCTGCTCTGATACAGTGAGGCCCGGAGTGGAAAGAAAGGAACTGAATAATAAAGGAGGGCCGGGCATGACAGTGTGGAGAAGGAGACACAAAGGGTTAAGGAAGTTTGGAGTGTTTCTGGTAGAAGGGGATTTTGGAAACTTTGTGAGGTGGGGGGGCGATATATAAAGGCAAGGAGGAGCCAGGAGGGGGTAGTGGGAGAAAGAATCTACAGGAGGAGGCAGTTTTTATTCACTGCTCCTCCTAAGCAAGATGGCGAACAGAAACAGCATTTTAGCACGTTTGAGGGCTGCAGCGGCGACACGGGGCGCAGACTGCCTGGACAGGCAAGTCGGGGCTCTTATTGGGCAGGAGGCTGGAGGATCCGGGGTTGCTGAGGAGATGCCTCGTGTACGGAGATCGAGGCCTTGGCGCGATTTTCACCTGAGCCACCGAGTGGCCTGTGCGGCAGACGAGGAGCCCGAGGGCGGAACAATCGGTCCCCCCAGCAAAACGACCGCTACTTCAGGCTTCTACAGGGCCTGAGCAGTCCGCACGCCGCGGGCCTACTGCGAGGGCAGGGCCACGGGCCGTTATGGCGCCGCTTCCCGACCGGAGGTTAGTGGGGTACAGATGAGGGAGTCAGACAAAAGGGAGGGTTATTGTTTTAGGGGGTTTCACAGGGAGTGGGGTGGAGGGCAGGGTTGCCAGCACAGCAGGGATGAGAGCAGATAGAAATGAACGGGGGCAGAGCATAAGGGGCAGACGTGAACAGAGTCAAGATGGCAGTGGTGGTCACGTGCAGACAAGAGGAGCTACAGCCAGGGCGACCCCTAGCAGCATGACCGAAAGGAGCGAAGCTGCCAGTGGGGGTCGGCCCTCTCAGGGTCAGGATGACACGGCCTCCGGGGCCACTTCACCCGGGGGTCTGACCACGCCACCCGTTATGGACCACAGTGATCAGTCGGAAGGGGAAGTGTCCGATGCGGATGAACCACAAGTGCCAACAAGTCGGCCAAGCAGGGAGGCGATGGGGTGAGTTCCCAGGCAGCCCGGTAAGTCCACTTCTACTGTTACTCTATCCAATGCACTGAATGATCTGATTGGGGTTGTGTCAGCGGGCACGAGTGGGATTGTAAGGGGGGCAACTGACCAACAATTGTTGGCCGATAGGCCTGCCAGTTCTGGTTCAGGGGCACAAATGCAGGATTTGTTGGAAGGTTTAAAGGCATTGGTGGGGAGGTTTGAAACACGGCAGGTTCAGGCACCACAAGTGGGCCCGTGGACAGGTCCGGGGTCGGGGGATAGAGGTACAGTAATTTCCAGTACAGAGGTGCACACTGGGGATGTCCCGCCTGGTACAGGGGAAGGGGGAAAGGGTCCTGATAAAGGTGTGGAAAAAGGGACTACGGTAACTGCGGCCAGGACGGATGTGGTAAGAATCGCAGACACTGCTAAGTGTGAGGTATACGTGTGCTTTGAGGGTCCGCTGGGAGCACATCTGAAGCAGGAAGTCCGGGATAAGATCCACAAGGGTGAGTATGTGGAGATTTTTTCCTTATTGCCTTTGGAGAAGTTTAATTTGGACAGGGTTAAGCCTGATGACTCCAAAGAGGACAAGGAAAAGAGGAGGTATAGACTGATTCTGCGGACTTTTGTGAACTGGCTTCAGGCGTTTGCCATCATGGCAAGCGTAATCGGGGAAAAAGAACCCGAGCATTGCTCGGCATCATTTTGCTATATGGACGCGATAGGGGAAGCGCACAGGGTGTATGGGGCTCCGCTTGGTTGCGGTATGACGAGCAGTTCAGTCAACGCAGGCCGTCCCTGCGCTGGGACCATAAGTACATCAGCCTCTGGATGAGACTTATGTCCTCGTCGAGGGCACCGTCACAGTTTCTTCAGGAGGGGGCCGGGAGTACAACTGCCTCAGGACTTTCAGCCGGAAAAAAGCGGGGGGGTGTGCTGGCAGTTTAATGAGGGCTCCTGCAAATTTGGAGGCTCCTGCAAATTTAAACACAAGTGCTCAGACTGTGGGGGTACACACCCATTGTCTTGCTGCTTCAAAAAAGGGAAGCGTCCCGGAGAGTCTACTCACAAAAGGGATGACTCCGGTGAAGTGGGAAAGGATGCAACCTTTTCTAAGTAGATACCCGGACAAGGCGGCTGCCAATATGCTTGCCGCGGGGTTCAGGGAAGGTTTTCACATTCCGTGTACCCTGGAAGTGATGCCACCATTGGCAAAAAATTTGAAGTCGGCCTTACAGCATGCAGGGGTGGTAGGGGAGAAGTTAGCGAAAGAAGTGGCCTTAGGTCGCATGGGGGGGCCATTTGCAAGTAAACCTATCCAGGACCTGGTGGTTTCTCCATTGGGGGTGGTGCCTAAGAAGGAACCGAACAAGTTCCGACTTATTCACCATTTGTCCTTCCCAAAAGGGGGTTCTGTGAATGATTTCATAGACCCGGAGGCATGCACCGTGTCTTACACATCGTTCGATGCGGCTGTACGGTGGGTGAAAAAATATGGGAAGGGAGCACTGATCAGCAAAATCAGACATAGAGTCTGCATTTCGTTTGCTGCCAGTGCATCCACAGAGTTTCAGGTTGCTGGGTTGTTGTTGGCAAGAAAAGTTCTATGTTGACAAATGTTTGCCCATGGGTTGTTCCATTTCATGTGCCATGTTTAAGGCATTTAGTTCATTTCTGGAATGGGTGGTCAGGGATGTGTCGGGCCTGGATTCGGTCATACATTATTTGGATGACTTTCTGTGCATTGGCCCCCCTGCCTCCGGTGTGTGTGCGATCTTACTTTCTATGTTGCAGCACATCGCGGGTAGGTTTGGGGTGCCTTTGGCAGCTGAAAAAAAATGGAAGGTCCGGTGACGGAGCTGAGTTTTTTGGGAATAGTCATAGATGCGGAAGCAATGGAATGTCGTTTACCTAGGGAGAAATTGGAGGATTTGCAAGCGGAAATTTGGGGGATCCAGGGTCTGCGGAAAGTTCAGTTGAGGGTGCTGCAGTCACTTCTGGGTAAGTTAAATTTCGCTTGTAGGATAAGTCCGATGGGGAGAGTGTTCTGTCGACGGCTGTCGGCGGCCACAGCGGGGATCAAGGCACTGACTCATTTTGTTAGACTGACGAAGGAGCACCGGGCAGATCTGCGGGTGTGGCATGAGTTTCTGGAGTCCTACAATGGCAGATCGGTCTGGATGTCGGGCCCGGTGAGTAACTTCGACATGGAGCTAGCTACGGACGCGGCGGGATCCACGGGTTATGGGGTCTTTTTTTCAGGGACAGTGGAGTGCGGGGCCGTGGCCTTCCTCCTGGGTGGACGCAGGGTTTACACGTAACCTGGTCCTGCTGGAACTTTTTTCGGTGGTGTTGGCCATGGGGGGATGCTTGTCGGGATCTGAAATTGAGACTGAACTACGACAACATGGGAGTGGTTCAGGTGATCAACCGCATGTCAGCTTCATCACCACCGGTAATACGGCTCTTGCGTAGGTTGGTGCTGTGCTGCTTGCGTTTGAACATTTTCATTTATGCTGTTCACATCCCGGGGGTGGACAATGTCCTGGCTGACTGTCTCGTTTTCAGTGGGACATGTTCAGAGAGCTGGCCCCGGGCGCAGAGAGGGAAGGCCTGCATTGCCCTGCTTGGATCTGGGAGCTGGCATTGGAGTCGTCGCGGGCTGGATTCGGCAGTCAGTGAGCGGAGCTACGTGGGCGTATTACAACAAAGTGTGGAAGGAATGGTCGTCGCTGGTAAAGGAGGCCAGGATTGGGAATGACAGGGTGGAGGTAAGATTGTTGGTGCTGTACTTCGTGTCCAGGCACGAGAGTGGGGGTTCAGTGTCGGCCATCGAGCGAAAGATGGCAGGCCTGCCATTCCTGTTCAAATTGCTAGGGGGTGTGGATGCAACAAAAGATTTTTGGGTAAAGCAGGCAATCAAGGGGTTCAAGAAAGGTCGCAAAAAAGGTGATGCAAGGCGGCCTGTCACGTTTGCAAATTTAAGGACCATCTGTGGATGGTTACGGGCGGTGTGTACTTCTGGCTATGAGGTACTTTTGTTTAAGGCAGCGTTCTCCTTGGCATTTTATGGGGCGTTCTGGATAGGGGAGTTAGTGAGCCCATCCAGGGGAGTTGCAGGAGGGATGTTAGAGCAGGATGTAAGGTTGGGTGCGGACAGGGTGTGTTGTCGGCTGCCTATGTCAAAAACGGACCAACGAGGAAAAGGGGTGGATATTTGGTTATTTGCATTACCGGGTTCTGAGGTATGCCCGGTTACAACAGTGAGGGAATTTTTGCAGGTGAGAATGCAAGGGGGAGGTCCATTGTTGCAACATGAAGATAGGTCATATTTGTCAAAGTTCCAGTTTGTTGCGGTGTTCAG
Source organism: Aquarana catesbeiana (assembly GCF_042186555.1). Lineage (NCBI taxonomy): Eukaryota > Metazoa > Chordata > Amphibia > Anura > Ranidae > Aquarana > Aquarana catesbeiana. Next base: position 639,448,783 of record NC_133328.1, read on the forward strand.
AAAATGTTTAGCAATGGCGGGGTTTGACGGTGCACAATACGCTTCACACTCCTTCCGCATAGGGGCGGCTACTGAAGCTGCCAGATGTGGGTAGGATGAAGCGGCCGTGCGTAGAATTGGGAGATGGGAATCTAGGAGATTTCATACATATGTTAGACCTCATATGGTCATTGAGTAAAAAAAAAAAAAAAAAGCAGGGGAGTTAGTCAGTAAGTTCAGGTATAATGGGTATTGCTATTTTGTTTTGTTGTTGTATCGTTTCAGATGGAGGTTCCACGTGCCTCGTCTGGATCCTCGGCCATTCTTATGTGTGTTGGGGGGCCAGGAGAGGGGATGCTAGGCTGGATGGTCGCCAATTGGGCATTTCACGGAGAGAGGCTTACTTGAGGTGGTTGGGTGTGCCTGGGATGAAATGGGAGCGAGTGATGAGGGAGGTGGTGCGGTACGCCACTTTAAGCACCTCAGGACATTTTGGTACTCCATGCCGGGGGAAATAATTTGGGGGTCCGCCCAGTGAGGGATTTACTTGCCGACATTAAGTTGGATTTTTTGCAGCTGAGAGTACAATTTCCTGAGACCATGTTGATATGGTCTGACATCGTGGCAAGGACAGTTTGGCGCGAGGCTCGGTCAGTGGCAAGTATCCAGAAGACACGCATTCGAGTCAACAAGGTGGTGGGGCGGTTTGTGGTTAAAAATGGGGGCTTAGTAGTCCGGCACCTGGAACTTGGAAGGAATGTTGGGCTTTATCTGAGGAAGGATGGGGTTCATCTTTCAGATGTTGGGATAGATCTGTGGACATTGGGTTTGCAAGATGGGATCCAAAGGGCCCTGCGGGTGGTGGGGGCGCCCTCAAGAGTAAGGTAGTCACCCTTTCTGGCTGTGGCAGTGTTGCTTGTTGGTCTCTGACGGTGGCGGTAAAATATATGTGATGAAAATGGGGTGGGGGGTTCATCGGCAAGACGAGCCCCTCTGGTGTATTCCAGCACGGTGGCTGAAATACGGTAATGGGCACTGCGGGAAAGGGGCTACAGCTGGAGGCTTAACAGGTTTTGAAATGGTCCTGCAGTGTGTGGTGGTATGTTTACATATGGGATGTTACATATTGGAAAAGAGGTGGGTCGCTGTCAGAGATCAACAGGCTGGGTTAAAATGTTGGTTTATGTTGTTGAAGTTATTTTATTGGAGTTTATTTGGTTGATTTGTGTTAATAAAGGCTGTTAAGGCCATTTATACTCCAAAAAGCAAGGTGTGGTCTCAATTACTTTAAGTGGGTATTTAAGTGGATGGAAGTATAGGTGCATAACAGTCGGTTATATGGGGGGGGCATTTGGACTACACTGGTCAAGTGAGGCCCGGAGTGGAAAGAAAGGAACTGAATGATAAAGGAGGGCCAGGCAGGACAGTGTGGAGAAGGAGACACAAAGGGTTAAGGAAGTTTGGAGTGTTCCTGGTAGGAGGGGATTTGGGAAACTTTGTGAGGTAGGGGAGGGGCGATATATAAAGGCAAGGAGGAGCCAGGAGGGGGTAGTGGGAGAAAGAATCTACAGGAGGAGGCAGTTTTTCCCACCCACCCTCCCTTTAAAAATGATAGATGTGTGTATCAATATTACGTGGATCTGGCGTTTTTCTTTTATTTCTTTCAGATGGATGTCGTTCGTCATAACAGCATGGGATGGTGTTTTATATGGACGGTGGCAGTGTTGCTTGTTGGTCTCTGATGGTGGCGGTAAAATATATGTGATGAAAATGGGGTGGGGGGTTATTTTATTGGAGTTTATTTGGTTGATTTGTGTTAATAAAGGCTGTTATGGCCATTTATACTCCAAAAAGCAAGCTGTGGTCTCAATTAATTTAAGTGGGTATTTAAGTGGATGGAAGTATAGGTACATAACAGTCGGTTATATGGGGGGGTCATTTAGACTACACTGGTCATAGTCCTCTATGCTGTATCCGCATCTCTCGCAACCTCCTTCTGAATTCCTCTTCCATGGTGGCTGGTATCTGTACCTCTCCTCTCCTGCTATCTGGACCTTGGATCCAGGTGATGGTTTGGATGTGTTCACGGCAAGGAAGCACGATCCCACCGGTCCCTCCCTGTTCTCAAGTAAGTCTTTCAGTGTGGCTCTCCTGTAGGCTGGTTTGGAGTGTCCCAGTAACTGGAGAGCAAATCCCACGGCTGCCAACCAATGTAACGAGCCCCTGCTCGCTCGATTCCACTCTCCCGACACTCCTCTGCGGCTATGGAATCAGATTGCAGATCGCAACGTCTGATGGTTTGGTCATCCGATGCTCCGGGAATTGAACTACAGCTATGTGCCATTCGAATCCAGTTGTGATAGCTCAGAACAAACACCAGGCAGGCTGTATGTAAGTTCAAACAGGGATCTCTCTTATTGAAAGGAATACAGGCTCTTTTATACAGTAAAAGAGGAGGTGCATACCTCCTGCTCATATTACTCTGAACATACACCTGTGACCAGAAACCTAATTAACATGGGCTAATTAACTAATCCCTTTAGACAGCCTAGATGACTCAGTCATGACCTTTAGGCCAGACTGGCTGTCTTGTAGCTTAGAAAACCCAATCAACATTATCACAAATCAACACAGAACTATGATTCACACAATAGCAGAGTTAATTAACACAAACAACAATGGGGATCTATTGACTCTTAGATCCCATACTAGACTTATTTACAATAAACACATTCTAGCAGGCAACAGACAGACAGGTGGCTGGAATTGACATCAGCATCTCCTAACAGTATTTGTCCCAGCATTATGAATCAGCCACTATTTCTAATATGTCAAATCCAGGGTCCCCAGAGTCTGTGTGTCCTGGGGGACCAGGACCCAAATCCACAGTAGTACCACCTCAAGGGTCCTCAGGCATACAGCTCACAAAGAGCATTGTTCACCCAAATGCCAGGGCCCATAATCGGTCGGCAAGAAGCTTGCATTCAGTTCCCTCTAAAGCCTCTATCCCGGGTGAGTCTGTCACAGTAATCATAAGTAAACAATAAAACATCATGGTGGTAACCTAAACCTGTAACTATAGCCTATTGATCAAACACATCTAGACCTAGTAAAGCAGCAGGTTAGAGCGTTGACCAGGGCACATAGCTCAGTCAGGTAAAGTACAAAAATAATAATAAAAAAAAAAGAAGATTAGGAGGGAGGATAGGGAGAAAAAGAGAGGAATAATACTACCCGTCTCCCACATGCGTGCAAAAACAGCGTGTCTCTGTGGTTCTTCAGCGATGTCCCGAGCGGTCGTCCTTCTGAGTGACGCGGATGCATTTGTAGGGGGGCTTGGTCGGACTACGTTGTTGTTTAGGTGGTGCGGATGGTGAGGCCATTGATGGTGAGGTAGAGCTCTCTGTAGAGTTGATGTATTCTATTTCTGTGCCCAAAGTATTGACATATCTTTCCGCTTCGTCGGGCGTGGTGAAAGTGAGTTGTTCCCCTTCGTGCGTTTGGATGCAGAGGATTGCCGGGTAGGCTAGAGAGAACCTGATTTGGTTATGGTGTAGAATGGAGCATATCGGAGAGAATGCCTTACGTCTATTCATTACCTCCACCGTGTAGTCCGCAAAGAGCAGCAGTTTTGCCCCATCTACTGACAGTGAGCGTGAGCGGCGACACTTCTGCATAATGGCGTTCTTGTCAGCGTAGTTTAAATATTTGACTATAACGTGGCAAGGTTTGGCGTGGCTGTCTGAGTACTGCCCAATGCAATGTGCTCTTTCAATAGTGCACGGTATGCGGAGACCCAGTTGCTCGGGAATGATTTTTGCACAGATATTTGTGAGTTGGGGAGTAGTGACTGATTCTGGGAGTCCTATTATGCGTAGATTGTTTCTACTCTAACAATTTTCCAAATCGAGTTTGTCCCAAATATCTCTGTAGTGGTTATGTGTGCTAGCATAGCAGATGTGGCTGCGGATTCATCTTCCAGGGATAAGATCCTTTCCTCCGTTTGTGTGAACCTCTGTGCCTGAGCCTGCACCTCTATGTGGAGCTGTTCCAGCCCTCTGTGGACTGCTGCATCTACGGCGGCAGGCAGTGTAGGGCCTAGCAGTGTAACTACTGCTTGAGCTATGCCTGCAGGAGAGGCAGGGTCGGCGGCTGCTATCTCTGAGGCTGAGGGAGGCTGTGAGTGCGGCTGCAGCGGTACCGCTGGAGATGGCGCGGCTGCCATTTTGGCTGCGCTTGTTTCTGTCTCTCCAGCGGGAGGTAGCGAGGAGGATGCCACTCGCACGTATGATCGCTCTACGAAGCTATCCATATGTGCCCACAGAGCAGCGGGTGTGGTGGGGGATTCTCCCGGAGGCGTTAGCAGGTGCTGGTGGCCGGTTATGTGGGGAGTGCGGCAGGAGATGAGGATAGCTACCTCCTCCTCATGTGGTGCCGGAACCGGAAGTCTCAAGAGTGTTTTTAATTTAGTTTGTATTTTATTAAAGTATTTATGTATGGTTTTTGCAGTCTAGAACTTAGTTTGCGTTGGAATATGTGGAACATTTGATATGGCTCTGTCATTTGTATCAACCATTAAATATTAATATCACACTGCAGCTGTTTGTTAAATGTAACGGCATGATGTTACAATGAATCCTACGTCACCATGGCAACCCGCGTATAACGTGTGGCTATAAATTCCTTCACGCTCGTCACAAGGCTTTATTCCCTTAAAAAAGTCACGTGACCTGTGATGCAATGCGTCGGGAGGAGGAGCCAGTGACGTTAGCCAAAGGTGTACGATACATGGAGGGGCTGTGAGGAGGAGTGAGCCTGACTGTTACAAACACGCTTGCATAATCCGGGCGCATGTGAATGTATTCATTTAGCTTACTTAGCCCAGTTTTTTCCTCAGCAATATTGCGCTATTTTTGTTTCTTTTTTTTTTTTTTCTCTGAGAACCGGGATCCATGGTCAAGGGATTGGTTTATATTAAGAAGGAAAGACAAGTAAAAGGGGTTTTATCAGCCCAATTTGTTTTCTCATCAGAGATTGGAGCCAGCTGGATCGGCAGATGTATGCTAGGTCACTACAAACTATTTTATACCTACCCAATTGTTCCCAATTTCCTGTTGCTAGGGGCATCAGCAGTGCACAGGAGAATTTATAATATTGATTTTCTCAGTATTTGGTATAGAAGTTCCACATTGTATTGTAATTTATATTTATACCTCATTTATATTAATTTGTGTGAATGGCAGTCTACACACATTTTCAATGTTTTTCTCATGAATATTAAGTGGTACTGTGCTTTAACCACTTCAGCCCCTGAAGGATTTACCCCCTTCCTGACCAGAGCACTTTTTACAATTTGGCACTGCGTCGCTTTAACTGCTAATTGCGCAGTCATGCAATGCTGTACCCAACGAAATTTGCGTCCTTTTCTTCCCACAAATAGAGCTTTCTTTTGATGGTATTTGATCACCTCTGCGGTTTTTATTATTTGCGCTATAAAAGGAAAAAGACCGAAAATTTTGAAAAAAAAATGATATTTTCTACTTTTTTTGTTATAAAAAAAATCCAATTAACTCAATTTTAGTCATACATTTAGGCCAAAATGTATTCGGCCACATGTCTTTGGTAAAAAAAATGTCAATAAGCGTATATTTATTGGTTTGGGCAAAAGTTATAGCGTCTAGAAACTAGGGTACATTTTCTGGAATTTACACAGCTTTTAGTTTGTGACTGCCTATGTCATTTCTTGAGGTGCTAAAATGGCAGGGCAGTACAAAACCCCCCCAAATGACCCCATTTAGGAAAGTAGACATGCCAAGGAAATTGCTGAGAGGCATGTTGAGCCCATTAAATATTTATTTTTTTTGTCCCAAGTGATTGAATAATGACAAAAAAAAAAAAATTTACAAAAAGTTGTCACTAAATCATATATTGCACACACAGGCCATGGGCATATGTGGAATTGCACCCCAAAATACATTCAGCTGCTTCTCCTGAGTACGGGGATACCACATGTGTGGGACTTTTTGGAAGCCTAGCTGCGTACGGGGCCCCGAAAACCAATCACTGCCTTCAGGATTTCTAAGGGCGTAAATTTTTGATTTCACTCCTTACTACCTATCACAGTTTTGAAGGCCATAAAATGCCCAGATGGCACAACCCCCCCTCAAATGACCCCATTTTGGAAAGTAGACACCCCAAGCTATTTTCTGAGAGGCATGTTGAGTCCATGGAATATTTTATATTTTGACACAAGTTGTGGGAAAGTGACAATTTTTTTTCTTTTTTTGCACAAAGTTGTCACTAAATGATATATTGCTCAAACATGCCATAGGCATATGTGGAATTACACCCCAAAATACATTCTGCTGCTTCTCCTGAGTATGGGGATACCACATGTGTGGGACTTTTTGGGAGCCTAGCTGCGTACGGGGCCCCGAAAACCAATCACTGCCTTCAGGATTTCTAAGGGCGTAAATTTTTGATTTCACTCCTCACTACCTATCACAATTTTGAAGGCCATAAAATGCCCAGATGGCACAAAACCCCCCCAAATGACCCCATTTTGAAAAGTAGACACGCCAAACTATTTGCTGAGAGGCATGTTGAGTCCATGGAATATTTTATATTTTGACACAAGTTGCGGGAAAGTGACAAATTTTTTTTTGCACAAAGTTGTCACTAAATGATATATTGCTCACACAGGCCATGGGCATATGTGGAATTGCACCCCAAAATACATTCTGCTGATTCTCCTGAGTACGGGGATACCACATGTGTGGGACTTTTTGAGAGCCTAGCCGCGTATGGGGCCCCGAAAACCAAGCACCGCCTTCAGGATTTCTAAGGGCGTAAATTTTTTATTTCACTCCTCACTACCTATCACAGTTTTCAAGGCCATAAAATGCCAAGATGGCACAAACCCCACCTAAATGACCCAATTTCGGAAAGTAGACACCCCAAGCTATTTGCTGAGAGGCATGTTGAGTCCATGGAATATTTTATATTTTGACACAAGTTGCGGGAAAGTGACAATTTTTTTTTTTTTTGCACAAAGTTGTCACTAAATGATATATTGCTCAAACATGCCATAGGCATATATGGAATTACACCCCAAAATACATTTTGCTGCTTCTCCTGAGTACAGGGATACCACATGTGTGGGACTTTTTGGGAGCCTAGCCGCGTACGGGGCCCCGAAACCAAGCACCGCTTTCAGGATTTCTAAGGGCGTAAATTTTTTATTTCACTCCTCACTACCTATCACAGTTTTGAAGGCCATAAAATGCCAAGATAGCACAACCCCCCCCCCCAAATGACCCCATTTTGGAAAGTAGACACCCCAAGCTATTTGCTGAGAGGCATGGTTGCTCAGTCTGAGGCTGTGGAACTCGGTGTAAGTGGAGCTGGTCTAAGTGGTGAGTTAAAACCAGAGTTAGAGTGAACAAGTCTTGCTTTTTGTTTGCTGGGTTGCATTTTGGGGGCTTTTCCTTTTAGTTTTTCATTTGCCTTTTTCTGTCACTTTTTAAAGCTTTTTTTTTTTTTTTCTCTGGTTCCTTCAGTCTATCAATTAAGGGGGGGTGGTAAATTGCTCACAGGTGCCTATTTAACTGGGTGTAGGACTCAGTCTGAGCGTGCTCAGTCTGAGGCTGTGGAACTCTGTGTAAGTGGAGCTGGTCTAAGTGGTGAGTTAAAAACAGAGTTTAAAACAGGAGGTTATAACAGGGGTCATAGTACCTGTGTAGTGTGAGTATCTGAGTGTTGTCTGAGTAGTGTGTGTGGATCGTTAGTACTTGTGTATTGTGTACTGTATACTTGAGTATTGCGAGTGCACGTAGGTCTGCGACTGTACTGCGATTGCACGTAGGTCTGTGAGTACCTGTGTATTGTCTTGTTGTGTACCTGTGTATTGTCTTGAGTATTAGTGCCAGGAAGCTAGCTGTTAGGTAATTTGGACAGGGTAAAATCCCCAAATCCTCACTAAATTTAATAGGTACGATGCCCGGCGGGTGTGGAGAGGCGACTCTTTGTACATCTTGCGGCATGTATGCGTTCCTTGATCATCAGATCGAGGGCGAATACTGCTGTGCAAAATGTAAGCACATTGTTTCCCTGGAAGCCCAGGTTCTGAATCTGGGGAAGCAACTGTCAGCACTGAGAAGTCCCTCCATACTAAAGGTGAGCCAGGAACGTACACGGCAGGTGCCGGCAGGGGCCAGCACAGAGGCGGGTGGAGACAAAGAGGTGCAGGCACTAGCAAAGAGTAGATGGGTGACAGTCAGGAGGGGTAGAGGGGGAAGTGCCAGAGAGGCCGATCCAGGACTGGAGCATCCCAATAAGTACGCTCCATTGAGTGACATTGGTGAAACCAGTCAGGGACCAGCACTGCTGGAGATGAGGGACTCTCCTAGCTGCCAGGGGAAGAACTCCTCCAGTGAGAGTGGGGGGGCAGCAAAGGGAAAGGAAAGACAGATTCTGGTGGTAGGGGACTCAATTCTTAGAAGGACAGAGAGGGCAATCTGTAACCAAGACCTGAAGCGCCGAACAGTATGTTGTCTACCGGGCGCTCGGGTTCGGCACATCACGGATCTTGTGGACAGATTACTGGGAGGGGCTGGGGAAGACCCGGCTGTCATGGTGCACGTTGGCACCAATGACAAAGTCAGAGGCAGATGGAGTGTCCTAAAGAACGATTTTAGGGACTTAGGTGCTAAATTGAGGAAAAGGACCTCCAAGGTAGTGTTCTCAGGAATACTACCGGTACATCGAGCCACACCAGAAAGGCAGAGGGAGATTAAGGAAGTAAACAAGTGGCTGAAGAGCTGGTGTAGTAAGGAGGGGTTTGGGTTCCTGGAGGACTGGGCCGACTTCTCAGTCGGTAACTGGTACTATAGAAGGGACGGACTGCACCTAAATGAGGAGGGTGCAGATCTGCTGGGAATGAAGATGGCCAAAAAGTTAGAGGGGTTTTTAAACTAGGCGATGGGGGGGGGAGGGTCCAGAGACAGTGATAGCCAGTGCGGAAGATATTCCAGAGGGTAGTATTGGGGGCATTAGTGGTAAGTTAACCAAAGCACAAAAACACAAGGTGAGTATAGTAGCAAGTCCTAGTTGCAATCTTGAAACACCCAATACGAGGACAATATGCGACCGGTCTAAACTATGTGGCATGTTCACCAATGCCAGGAGCATGGCGGACAAGATGGGTGAACTAAAGATACTGTTGTACAAGGAGGATTTGGATTTTGTGGGAATTTCAGAGACCTGGTTCAACAGCTCTCATGATTGGCTGGCAAACATTCAAGGGTATACCCTATACCGCAAGGATAGAGAGGGTAAAAAAGGGGGAGGGGTGTGCCTATATATCAAGAATAATGTACAAGCGAATGTGAGAGATGACATCACTGAGGGAGCTAGAGAGGAGGTGGAATCCTTATGGGTAGAGCTCCAAAGGGATGAAGCTAAGGGGAAAATAATACTGGGAGTATGCTATAGGCCCCTTAACCTGAGGGAGGAAGTGGAGACGGATCTCCTATCACAAATTGGATTAGCAGCAAGGATGGGAAGTGTTATCATAATGGGGGATTTTAATTATCCAGACATGGACTGGGCGGAGGGAACCGCGCATTCATTTAAGGCTCGCCAGTTCCTTAATGTTTTGCAGGACAATTTTATGGGTCAGATGGTAGACGCACCAACTAGAAATAAAACATTACTGGATCTACTGATTACCAACAATACAGACCTGATCACAGATGTGGAAATACGGGGCAATTTAGGTAACAGCGATCACAGGTCAATTAGTTTCAGTATAAATCACACAAATAGGAAACATGAAGGGAACACAAAGACACTGAATTTCAAAAGAGCCAACTTCCCTAAACTACAAACCTTGCTAAAAGGCATAAATTGGGATAAAATATTAGGAACAAAGAATATGGAGGAGAGATGGGTTTGCTTTAAGAGCATATTAAATAAGGGCATTAGCCAATGTATCCCATTGGGTTATAAATTTAAAAGAGCGAACAAAAATCCTGATTGGCTTAACTCCAATGTAAAAATGCATATAAAAGCAAAGGAGAAGGCCTTCAAAAAATACAAGGTTGAGGGATCATCCTCAGCATTCAGACTTTATAAAGAATGCAATAAGAAATGTAAGGGTGCAATTAGGACGGCTAAGATAGAACATGAAAGACACATAGCGGAGGAGAGCAAAAAAAATCCCAAGAAATTCTTTAAGTATGTAAACAGTAAAAAAGGGAGGACAGACCATATTGGCCCCATAAAGAATGAGGAAGGACATCTGGTTACAAAGGATGGGGAGATGGCAAAGGTATTGAATTTATTCTTCTCCTCAGTCTTCACGAGTGAATCGGGGGGCTTCAGTAACCAAAACTGCATTGTTTATCCTCATGACACAACACAGGAAGCACCTCCATGGTTAACAGAGGACGGAATTAAAATTAGACTTGAGAAACTTAACATTAATAAATCACCGGGACCAGATGGCTTACATCCGAGGGTACTTAGGGAACTCAGTCAGGTGATTGCAAGACCGTTGTTCCTAATTTTTACAGACAGTCTATTGACTGGAATAAAAATAAAAACTGCGCTGCAGAGCAAAAAAGGTCAAAGGTAAAAGCTGCACACAAAATACACCAATATCTGTGTATACCATGAAAAATAAAAAATAAATAAAGTGCGCTAATTATATGAAAATACACACATAGATGTGAATACATGTGGGTAGTAGTAAAAACCACAATCTACTGAGAGCAAGTAAATGACTCCATGAGTGGTAAAAATATATAAGTGCAAAACATAAAAACTCAAATAAAAAGAAGAAACAAAAAATGTGTACATGTGAAATACAATGATATTAATAGCATGAGAATCTGAAAATCAAACAAACTCAGTCCATGGGTTCAAATATAAAAAGTTCATCAGTGAAAAAAAGCTTCCATCCACTATACAGCTCAGCAGCAACTAATCCCCCTATGAGTGGATTGACAAGGGAGAGAGATGTGCAGGATGGTGCAAATCCACTGACGGTGACTCCAATAAGTAAGAAAGTGATAAAGGTGGACTCTTACCCTCCGTGTTGGACCCCCTCCTTGGCAGGGTCTATCAGGCATGCAGGTTTTTGCCCTCTGCAGGGACCATGTAATTCTCATTTTTTTGCCTAAAAACCCCAATTGGGGAATTTGTCTCTCTCTTTTTTGTTTCAATCATCAGGGGTGAGCAGCACTCTTCTTTCTTCCCTGTGTCCCCTCTTCTTTATTTGCACTTATATATTTTTACCACTCATGGAGTCATTTACTTGCTCTCAGTAGATTGTGGTTTTTACTACTACCCACATGTATTCACATCTATGTGTGTATTTTCATATAATTAGCGCACTTTATTTATTTTTTATTGACTGGAATGGTACCAGCTGATTGGAGAAAAGCCAATGTAGCACCAATATTTAAAAAGGGCCCAAAAAACATCCCTGGGAATTACAGACCAGTTAGCCTAACATCAATAGTATGTAAACTCTTGGAGGGGATGATAAGGGACTGTATACAAGATTTTAGTAATAAGAACGATATCATTAGCAGTAATCAGCATGGATTCATGAAGAATCGTTCTTGCCAAACCAATCTATTAACCTTCTATGAGGAGGTGAGTTGCCATCTAGATAAAGGAAGGCCCGTAGACGTGGTGTATCTGGATTTTGCAAAAGCATTTGACACAGTTCCCCATAAACGTTTACTATATAAAATAAGGTCCGTTGGCATGGACCATAGGGTAAGTACATGGATTGAAAACTGGCTACAATGGCGAGATCAGAGGGTGGTGATAAATGGGGAGTACTCAGAATGGTCAGCGGTGGGTAGTGGGGTTCCCCAGGGTTCTGTGCTGGGACCAATCCTATTTAATTTGTTTATAAACGACCTGGAGGATGGGATAAACAGTTCAATCTCTGTATTTGCAGACGATACTAAGCTAAGCAGAGCAATAACTTCTCCGCAGGATGTGGAAACCTTGCAAAAAGACCTGAACAAATTAATGGGGTGGGCGACTACATGGTAAATGAGGTTCAATGTAGAAAAATGTAAAATAATGCATTTGGGTGGCAAAAATATGAATGCAATCTATACACTGGGGGGAGAACCTCTGGGGGAATCTAGGATGGAAAAGGACCTGGGGGTCCTAGTAGATGATAGGCTCAGCAATGGCATGCAATGCCAAGCTGCTGCTAATAAAGCAAACAGAATATTGGCATGCATTAAAAGGGGGATCAACTCCAGAGATAAAACGATAATTCTCCCACTCTACAAGACTCTGGTCCGGCCGCACCTGGAGTATGCTGTCCAGTTCTGGGCACCAGTCCTCAGGAGGGATGTACTGGAAATGGAGCGAGTACAAAGAAGGGCAACAAAGCTAATAAAGGGTCTGGAGGATCTTAGTTATGAGGAAAGGTTGCGAGCATTGAACTTATTCTCTCTGTTTAACCTTAAACTATGTAGAGGGTTCTTTACTGTAAGAGTGGCAAGGATGTGGAATTCCCTTCCACAGGCGGTGGTCTCAGAGGAGAGTATTGATAGCTTCAAGAAACTATTAGATAATCACCTGAATGACCGCAACATACAGGGATATGTAATGTAATACTGACACATAATCACACACATAGGTTGGACTTGATGGACTTGTGTCTTTTTTCAACCTCACCTACTATGTAACTATGTAACTATGGTGAGTATTTTGCAGCTCTCATTTGTTTTTGAAAATGAAGAAAGACAAGAAAAAAAAATTTTTTTTTCTTTTTTCAATTTTCAAAACTTTGTGACAAAAAGTGAGGTCTGCAAAATACTCACTATACCTCTCAGCAAATAGCTTGGGGTGTCTACTTTCCAAAATGGGGTCATTTGGGGGGGGGTTTGTGCCACCTAGGCATACCATGGCCTCCAAAACTGTGATGGCAGTGAAGAGTGAAATAAAAAATTTACGCCCTTAGAAAGCCTGAAGGCGGTGCGGTGCTTGGTTTTCGGGGTCCTGTACGCGGCTAGGCTCCCAAAAAGTCTCACACATGTGGTATCCCCGTACTCAGGAGAAGCAACAGAATGTATTTTGGGGTGTAATTTCACATATTCCCATGGCATGTTTGAGCAATATATCATTTAGTGACAACTTTGTGCAAAAAAAAAGAAAAAAAATTGTCTTTTTTCCGCAACTTGTGTCACAATATAAAATATTCCATGGACTCGACATGTCTCTCAGCAAATAGCTTGGGGTGTCTACTTTCCAAAATGGGGTCATTTGGGGGGGTTTGAACTGTCCTGGCATTTTATGCACAACATTTAGAAGCTTATGTCACACATCACCCACTCTTCTAACCACTTGAAGACAAAGCCCTTTCTGTCACTTTTTGTTTACATGAAAAAATAATTTTTTTTTGCAAGAAAATTACTTTGAACCCCCAAACATTATATATTTTTTTAAAGCAAATGCCCTACAGATTAAAATGGTGGGTGTTTCATTTTTTTTTTTCACACAGTATTTGCGCAGCGATTTTTCAAATGCATTTTTTGGGGAAAAAACACACTCTTTTAAATTTTAATGCACTAAAACACACTATATTGCCCAAATGTTTGATGAAGTAAAAAAGATGATCTTAGGCTGAGTACATGGATAAGAACATGACATGCTTTAAAATTGCGCACAAACGTGCAGTGGCAACAAACTAAATACATTTTTAAAAGCCTTTAAAAGTCTTTACAGGTTACCACTTTAGATTTACAGAGGAGGTCTACTGCTAAAATTACTGCCCTCGATCTGACCTTCGCGGTGATACCTCACATGCATGGTGCAATTGCTGTTTACATTTGACGCCAGACCGACGCTTGCGTTCGCCTTTGCGCGAGAGTAGGGGGGGGACAGGGGTGTTTTTTGTTTTTTTTTTTTTTTACTATTTTTTTGCTTGTTTTTTTTTTTTAATTATTTTTATTGTTATCTCAGGGAATGTAAATATCCCCTATGATAGCAATAGGTAGTGACAGGTACTCTATTTTGAAAAAACTGGGGTCTATTAGACCCTAGATCTCTCCTCTGCCCTCAAAGCATCTGACCACACCAAGATCGGTGTGATAAAATGCTTTCCCAATTTCCCAATGGCGCTGTTTACATCCGGCAAAATCTAAGTCATGAAATGCTCGTAGCTTCCGGTTTCTTAGGCCATAGAAATGTTTGGAGACACTCTGGTCTCTGATCAGCTCTATGGTCAGCTGGCTGAATCACCGGCTGATTAGCCGCTAGGATTGCTTTTACATGAAAGCCGACCGCTGGCTGAAAAGAATGATACCAAGATGATACGAGGTGTATAACCACTCAAAGTCCAGCAACATACCAGTACGTTGCTGGTCCTTGTTGGGCATTTATTGTAAACTTAATTTTCATGCAGCCTGTGGGCTGAACGAAAAAAAGAGATTGATCGGTGGGTATGCCCACCATTAGAATACCTCCCTTCATCCACCCACTTCTAATGATGGGCATACATGCACCGTATATATATATATATATATATATATATATATATATATATATATATATATATATATACCGAAGCATGGGGGCATCCTCCCGCAAAAGTTAGGAGCAAATCGCTCCTCCACCCACTGCTGCCCCCACGCTTCGGCATATATGCTGAAGTATGTAACTGTGGTGGTGAAATCACCTCCGACAGCGTTGGAGTCACGGCTTTATATATCGTGGGAACAAACGCTGTTGCTGTGAAGATAAATAAATCCGCGCTGCAACTGAATGACGTACCTGCTAAGCAAATGATGGTTAACAATAAAACAAAGTAACATTACAGTATAACAGTAAAACTTACCATATCTGCAAAGCAAATACAAAAAAAATAGTAAAAAATAAAACATTTAACGCAACCTGTGCCTAAAATATATATACGCTGAAGCATGGGGGCATCCTCCCGCAAAAGGTAGGAGCAAATCGCTCCTCCACCCACTGCTGCCCCCACGCTTCGGCATATATACTAAAGTATGTAACCGTGGTGGTGAAATCACCTCCGACAGCGCTGGAGTCACGGCTTTATGTATCGTGGGAGCAAATGCTGTTGCTGTGAAGATAAATAAATCTGCGCTGCAACTGAATGGCGTACCTGCTAAGAAAATGATGGTTTACAATAAAACAAAGTGAAATTACAGTATAACAGTAAGACTTACCATACCTGCAAAGCAAATACAAAAAAAAAACATAGTAAAAAATAAAACATTTAGCGCAACCTGTGCCTACCTAAAATATATATATGCCGAAGCATGGGGGCATCCTCCCGCAAAAGGCAGGAGCAATTTGCTCCTCCGCCCACTGCTGCCCCCACGCTTCGGCATATATGCTGAAGTATGTAACTGTGGTGGTGAAATCACCTCCGACAGCGCTGGAGTCACGGCTTTATATATCGTGGGAGCAAATGCTGTTGCTGTCAAGATAAATAAATCCGCTCTACAGCTGAATGGTGTACCTGAAAACAAAAAAATGGTTACCAATAAAACACAGTAAAGTATAAAAAAATTACATATCTGAAAAGCAAACATGGTAAAACATAATAACAATAAAACATTGCAGAATAGAATACACTAAAAAAAGAGCAGAACAATAGAGAGAAAATAGAGAGAGAACAATAAAACGACAACTATTTTTGTTTTTTTTATTTTATTTTTTTTGTGTTTTTATTATTTTTATTTTATTTTCATTTTTTTACACTTTTTTTAGTAACTTTAACTTTTGTAACTGGTACCAGGTTTGGGTCTCTCAAAATGCGATGGCATCTTGGGAGACCCTGTGAAAGTGTGTCCTAGTCTGTGCAGTGCTGTACCCTACGTTAATACTCAACTAGTGTATGGTAGCGTTCAAAACATTCACCAATGCAAAAACCAGGATTGTCAGGACAGGAGGGACAATAATACCGGGTGTCACGCCTATATCCGCGCTTGCTGCAGACACGACATCTTTTTTGGGGGGCTCGTTGGGTAGGGGTACTCATGAGGACATAAAGAAAATGCCTCTCCTGCAGCCGGCTTACTGCATTTGGTTGGGGATGGTGAGGTGGAGCACCGTCTGGAAACAGAAGGGCTCTGACGATCTCTTCCTGGAATTTAAGGAAGGATCCAGTCCGTCCTGAAGCTCTGTATAGCACATGAGCGTTCAGCAAAGCCAATTGAAATAAATAAACAGACACTTTTTTGTACCAGCGTCTGGCCTTACGGGCAACTAGGTACGGCGCCAACAACTAGTCGTTGAGGTCCACCCCTCCCATATTTTGGTTACATTCGTGGACACAGAGGGGTTTCTCCACAACACCAGTCGCCGTAGTAATTTGGACCATCGTGTCTGCATGAAGGGAGGTGAGAACGAAAACATTCTTATTGTCCCTCCACTTCATAGCGAGCAAATTATTACACTGCAAGCAGGCTCTCTCCCCCAGCCTAAGATGGGAATCTACAAGCAGCTGGGGAAAGCCCCGGCGATTAGGTCGCACGGTGCCACATGCTCCAATCTGATGATCAAAAAGGTGACTAAAAAGTGGCACGCTCGTGTAATAATTGTCCATGTACAAGTGGTACCCCTTTCCGAATAAGGGTGACACCAAGTCCCACACTATCTTGCCAGCGCTTCCTATGTAGTCAGGGCAGTTTGTCGGCTCTACGTGACTATCTCTTCCCTCGTAAACCAAAAAACTACATGTATAGCCTGTGGCCCTGTCACAGAGCTTATACATCTTGACCCCGTATCTGGCACGCTTGCTGGGAAGGTACTGTTTGAATGACAAGCGGCCAGAAAACTTAATCAGGGACTCATCAACGCAGACAACTTGATGGGGGGTAAACAAGTCTGCAAAACGCTGGTTGAAGTGGTTTACGAGGGGCCGAATTTTGTAGAGCCGATCGTATTCAGGGTCTCCACGAGGACGACAGAGTTCATTGTTGTTGAAGTGCATGAACCGCAAAATCTGCTCGTATCATGCCCTGGTCATGGAGGCAGAGAACACGGGCATATGGTGAATTGGGTCAGTGGACCAATATGACCTCAACTCACTCTTTTTATTTATGCCCATGTTGAGGGAAAGGCCCAGAAAGATCTTAAATTCGGAGACCATAATTGGTCTCCAATCTCTGGCAAGGGAGGACTGGGGAATAGTGGCGATGTGTTGACCAGCGTATAAATTGCTTTGGTCCACAATAGATCTATAGAGATCTTCGGTGAAAAACAGCGAAAAAAAATCCAGTGGCGTAAAATCAACTGTTTCCACCTGAATTCCGGGTTGGCCAATGAATGGGGGAAGTACGGGCGCTGCAGAAGTGGTGGGTTCCCAATTCTGATTGGTGAATGCAGCAGGAAGGGCACTATGGGCACGACGGGCCTGTGTTCGTCTTCTTGGTGGCAGCGGGACACTACTAGTGCTTGCCACCTCACCAGCTTGAACTGCACTTATGGGACTCGCCATGTCACCACGTGATACTGCAGTGCTGGATGTACGACCAGGGTGTACTAGGCCGCTGGTGCTTGCCAGTTCACCAGAAGGAATAACGGCACTAGTACTTCTCTGCTCCATACGAGGGACCTGCGGTTCTTGCACTTCAAGGACAGAAGAAGAAGATTGGGGTCTGGTACGCCTGACCTTGGCAGGGACCACAACTCTGTCGTCAGAGCTATCTGTCATGGAGCCGCTGTCCTCTACAGGATCGTATTCTGAGCCTGAATCTAACAGATGAGTGACTTCCTCTTCACTATCTGTCATGCTCAGAAACGTGTAGGCCTCTTCACTAGTGTACCTTCGATTTGACATTTTGGGCTCTAAATTTAGGGGTACACTAGTGAGACTCACAGGCAAAAAAACTCCTGACTGTTAGCGACTGATTCAAAGCGCTACCAAAAAACTGTTAGCGATCGCAGGGATCAGGCCTGACTCTGCGAACGCTGCAGTTATGTGTGCTTAGTGTTTTGTAAGTGTCAGTGATCGATCGATACTGCACTTGGGTGGGCTGGGCCAAGGGGCAAAACGCAGGTGCTAGCAGGTATCTGGGCTGATCCCGCTAATACTGTGTTTATGGGAACCCTAAACTGCTGGGGACGCTAGTATAGATCTGATCGGATCAGATATCGATCCGTTCAGATACTATAGCACTAAGGGAGGTGTATGCTGCGTGCGTGGGTTTTAGCGGTACTGGCGCTAACCTGATGCTGCCTGGGGCGACGCAGACCCTATCTGACCTTAAAAACGTAACTTATATCACCGCCAGGCAATTAGGGGTTAAACCTTTATTAGGAAATAAACGGCGGGTGCCCTAAAACTATAATAAACTATAAAAAACAAACTAACCAGCGTCACCCGTAACAATTATACAGTGATCGCTGGTGAAAGGGTTAACTAGGGGGCAATCAGGGGGTTAAAACCTTTAGTAGGTAGTATATGGGGGTCCCTGTCGCTATAAAACGCTGATGGCGAACCTATATATTTACCTCCCTAACTAGCGTCACCTGTGTCACTAATACAGCGATCAGAAAAACGATCGCTTAGTGACACTGGCGACGGGGGGTGATCACGCGGTTAACCTTTATTAGGGGGGGTTAGGGGGGTACCCTAGACCTAAAGGGGGCTACCACTAACTGCCCTACCACACTAACTGTCACAAACTGACACCAATGCAAAAAAAAAAACTGCTATTGGTGTCACTGTGACAGGGGGTACAGGGGGGTGATCGGGGGGTGGGGGGGTGAAAAGTGTGCCTAGTGTTTTCTACGAAAAGTGTAGTGTTGGTGCAACTCACATTGATGTCTTCTCTCCTCGGCGCCTGAACGAAAAGACTGACATGAGGAGAGATGACATCACTTCCTCTGCCTCTGTTTACATTACAGAGGCAGAGGAAGGATTTCATTCGCCGGGAGCGATCGCGAGGGGGTGGCCACGAATGGATGGCCTCCCCCTCACCTCTGATCGCCCAGGAACAAATGCCGGCCGCCTCTGGCACTGGGGGGGGGTCAGGTACGTGATTCTGCCTGCCGTGCCATTCTGCTGACGTATATTGTCGTGAGGCGGTCGGCAAGTGGTTAATATATTGATAATAGCGCAGCAATCTTGTTTATTTATGCTTTTTTTTGTATCATCTGTCATAATGGGGATAAAAAAACAAAACTTAGCCCTTTATAGTACAAAAAAGAGCAAATAATCACTACTATAAGAGGTTCACTTATACTGTGATATATATTACTTATATCATATTCAGTATCTCACAGAAGTCAGTACACCCCTCACATTTTTGTAAATCTTTTCTTCTATCTTTTCATGTGACAACACTGAAGAAATGACACTTTGCTACAATGTAAAGTAGTGAGTGTACAGCTTGTATAACAGTGTAAATTTGCTGTCCCCTCAAAATAACTCAACACACAGCCATTAATGTCTAAACCGCTGGCAACAAAAGTGAGTACACCCCTAAGTCAAAATGTCCAAATTGGGCCCAATTAGCCATTTTCCCTCCCCGGTGTCATGTGACTCGTTAGTGTTACAAGGTCTCAGGTGTGAATGGGGAGCAGGTGTGTTAAATTTGGGGTTCTCTCTCTCACTCTCTCATACTGGTCACTGGAAGTTCAACATGGCACCTCATGGCAAAGAACTCTCTGATGATCTGAAAAAAAGAATTGTTGCTCTACATAAAGATGGCCTAGGCTATAAGAAGATTGCCAAGACCCTGAAACTGAGCTGCAGCACGGTGGCCAAGACCATACAGCGGTATAACAGGACAGGTTCCACTCAGAACAGACCTCACAATGGTCCACCAAAGAAGTTGAGTGCACTTTTGTTGCCAGCGGTTTAGACATTAATGGCTGTGTGTTGAGTTATTTTGAGGGGACAGCAAATTTACACTGTTATACAAGCTGTACACTCACTACTTTACATTGTAGACAAAGTGTCATTTCTTCAGTGTTGTCACATGAAAAGAGAGAATAAAATATTTACAAAAATGTGAGGGGTGTACTTACTTTTGTGTAATACTGTATATAAAAAAAATAATACAATTATATATAAAAATAAGTTTATTTTTTTATAATTTAGATATAAATAAAATTATATACATATAAAACTTGCTTATTTTTTTCTAACAGTTTGCATGGATGTCAGCAGTTACGATGGTCTATTTCTGACTGATTTGGTAACACAAATCTAATCCACCCGTTTATCAGCCCATATTGGGGCACCATCATAGTTTGTAGCCCCATTTTGAAGAAGAAGTAAGCCTCCATGTACTCACACAGGATTTTTGCGATCAGGTGAATTACCAATGCGGATCTCGGCCCCCAGCAGGCGATCTGCGCAGCAGTCCTGGCGGTTTGTGATGACAATACTGGATATGTTGTAGGTCTTTTTCAGGTCCAGATTCCACCAGGATTCGAAGTCATCATTGGTGTGAGAGCAGAAACCTTTATAAAAATCCCCGTCTGCAATTCCGTCTATGGCTTTGTTTGCATAGCCCTTCATGTTGGCCTGGATGTTAGAACTCTGGCTGGCTGTTCCATTTCGGGCCACATTAACCGCTGGAGATAAGACATAGAATCAATTAGTGACCTCACAACCAGAAATGTCACTTTATGGTAAATTTACCATTTAAAAAAGAACATCTACCAATTCCATGATCTAAACCTTCATAGGATAGAGAATACTCTTTTCCTGGCCTTCTCTCCACCTTTATGATTATACCCACCACCAGGACATCACATCACCAATACAAACCTCCAGGGGTCTCCAAACATTCTAAACAAAGGGCCAGTCTACTATTCTTCAGACTTTATGGGGGGCTGGACTGTGGCCATTAGGGATTAAAAAAAAAAAAAGCTTCGGACTTGGTGGTCAGTGGGTGTAATTAAATTACATAACACCTTTGGTCAGCATGACGAGGAATAGTGCCCCATCATTTGTGACAGTGGGAGAAATAGTTCCCCTATCATTGGTGTCAGTGGGAGGAATAGTGCCCCATCCTTGGTGTTAGTGAGAAGAATAGTGCCCCATCATTGGTGTTAGTGAGAGGAATAGTGCCCCATCATTGGTGTCAGTGAGAAGAATAGTGCCCCATCCTTGGTATTAGTGAGAGGAATAGTGCCCCATCCTTGGTGTTAGTGAGAGGAATAGTGCCCCATCATTGGTGTCAGTGAGAGGAATAGTGCCCCATCATTGGTGTCAGCGAGATTAATAGTGCCTCATCATTGGTATCAGTGAGAAGAATAGTGCCCATTCATTTGAGTCATTGAGAAGAATAGTGCCCCATCATTGGTGTCAGTGGGAGAAGTAGTTCCCCGTCATTAGTGTCAGTGTAAGGAATAGTGCCCCATGATTGGTGTCAGGGAGAGGAATAGTGCCCCATGATTGGTGTCAGTGGGAGGAATGGTGCCCGTCATTGGTGTCAGTGTGAGGAATAGTGCCCCATGATTGGTGTCAGTGGGAGGAATGGTGTCCCATCATTGGTGTCAGTGTGAGGAATAGTGCCCCATGATTGGTGTCAGGGAGAGGAATAGTGCCCCATCATTGGTGTCAGTGGGAGGAATAGTGTCCCATCATTGGTGTCAGTGGGAGGAATAGTGCCCCATGATTGGTGTCAGGGAGAGGAATAGTGCCCCATCATTGGTGTCAGTGGGAGAGATATTGTCCCATCATAGGTGTTAGTGTGAGGAATAGTGCCCCATGATTGGTGTCAGGGAGAGGAATAGTGCCCCATCATTGGTGTCAGTGGGAGAGATATTGTCCCATCATAGGTGTTAGTGTGAGGAATAGTGCCCCATGATTGGTGTCAGGGAGAGGAATGGTGCCCCATCATTGGTGTCAGTGGGAGGAATAGTGCCCCATGATTGGTGTCAGTGGGAGGAATAGTGCCCCACCACTGGTGTCAGTGGGAGGAATAGTGCCCCATGATTGGTGTCAGGGAGAGGAATAGTGCCCCATGATTGGTGTCAGGGAGAGGAATAGTGCCCCACCCATCATTGGAGCACAGGTGTGTCAGGAGGAAGGTGTCTCTCTGGAGCTGCTCCAGATGATCTGTGTGAGAGGGGAGTGGTGGTGAAATCTCTCCCAGCTCTCCTGGCTCCTTTCTGGAGAAGCCATAGAGGACAGCGGGGCCTCTCCTGCTGGAAGCTCTCAGCCATCTCCTGGGCCATCAGGTAACATACCTGCCCCTGTACAAGCCATGGTTGGGGATCTCTCTACCCCTGGTGAAGATGAAGGTTCCGAGGCCATCCGGGAGCGAGTGGTGGCCGGGATTAAGGTCCTGAATAAGGAGAGAGACAAGCCCTACAAGCTCAGAGCAGAGCTGAAGCGCCTGAGAAGGCAGCGTGAGGGCTTGCATAGCCAGAGACGTGGGTCCATGGATCCGGAGATCCAACTGGCCAAGATTCGGGTGGAACACCAAGAAACCATTGTGTCCATGATGGAAGGCAGAGATGGGCCATTTAAAGAAAAATTTTGCAATGATAAAAGGTTTGCAAGGATGACAAAGATGGAGGTGGAGGAGGAGACCCCCAGTTCTGACCCCCTGCCCCCTCAGGGAGAGGTAAGCAGCCCCATGCCTTCCCAGGACTCAGGAGGCATGCTCAGGGTAATCCAGGCAATGGAGTCTCCTGTGCGAGGGGATCATCTAGTGTTTGGTGATGAGGACATAACAGACAATGTGCCTGATAATGTCAAGCCCCAAGCAGGGGATGAATCTGTTTTTGTACCATCTAACACCATGAGCAATGTTGAAAGTGTGCCCAGTGACAATCAAGTTTCTAATGCTATGTGTAGCAATGTTGTACCTTCTGATGATGCAGCGCAGCAAGAGCTGCATTTAAAAAAATGACATTTCTGAAAAGGAACTACAGGTGTCAGCAGAGCCTATTAACTCTCCTTTGGCTGAGTCTAAAGCTGTTTGCCCCACAGCTGCTGGAGACTCTACAGTGCAGCATCAGGAGACAGCTGGTATTGCAGCAACTGTGACTATTCCTGATGGGAAATTGAACGTGTGTGTGACTGATAGCAATTGTACAAGTGTGAAGGACAATCGTCCCAGCTCAGTCCAAGCAAATAATAATAGTAATGTACAGACTACTGTGACTTCAGTGTGGGGCCTTGGCCCTGATAAACCTACATTTGCTCAGGTGGTACGCTCTGCTCCTGGTAGCTCCGCTCCCAAGCGGGTTTTCCCCCTGCAGCCTACCACTTTGGGCACCCCGGGATCTGGTCTTGGGTCTCTGGCTTCTGCTGGGGGTCCAAGAAGAAATGTGGTAATTCTCAAATGGGAAGGTGGTGCAATCCCTCCAGTACGGCGTGCAGTGGTGGACATGATTTTGGAGATGGGTTTTGGGGCAAACAACCTGTATGCTCTAATACATGTAGCTGGGACACGGGATTATACCATTAGCTTCACCAGGCCAGAGGGTCTTGACCTGTTCTGGGAGCGATATGAGGCTTGGTGCAGGTCAAGACCTGAATGGGAAGGTCTGGCCCCAGTTGCGGTTTCGCAAAGGTCAACGGTGAAAAAGATAACCATCATACTCACCAATGAGAGTGTTCCTGCTCGGGATCTAGAGGTCTGGTTAAGGAACTATGGTGAGATTTTGACTAAGCCCAGCAAAATCCTTGATGAGCGTAACATCTGGACTGGGGGTTGGTCAGTAACAGTCAGGTTGGCCAGGGATGGGAATGTTGTCCGTCACCTGCCCTCCTCAGCTTTTATAGGGAGGGATAGGATGACTATTTTCTACCCTGGTCAGCCGAAGCTGTGTCACCGCTGTGGAGAAAAGGTGCATTTGAGCTCTTCCTGTTCAGCCTTGATATGTTCAGTGTGTCGGGGTCAGGGTCATATAGCTAAGGACTGCACCGAGATGATCAGGTGCAACCTGTGCCTGCGCCTTGGCCACCCCTACAGCAGATGTCCTGAAGCCTGGCACAATATGGAGAAGGAGGTAATTGATGACATGTCAAGGCTGGACAGGATGGAGGGTGATGCCCCTGGTGTACCATCCTCCTCTGCGGTGACTGACTTCCCTGGTCCTGCTCAGGGTCTCTCCCCAGTTCCTGTGGCCACCCCTCCTGTGTCTGTAAGTATTCCTTCTGTATCTGTCTCTGTGTCCCCCCAGCCTACTGTACCCTCTCCTCATGTGTCAGAACCTTCCAAGTCTGTGCCCCCCGAGTCAGTTACCCCCCAGGAGTCTACCCCTCCTAAGTCTGATTCAAAGGGAGCACCCCCCCCTCCAGGAGTGGTAGTGGGTACTAAAAAGGTCGCTTCTGCCTCTCTAAAGGAGTCTTCTGTAAAGACTTCAAAGAAAAAAACAGGAGATGAGGGCATCTCTGAAGCGGACCTGCAGTACCTGGAGGAGAGAAGGAAAGTTGGAAAGCGGAAGAAGCAGGTGGTGAGGACGGAACGGGCTCCAGTGCCTGTCTCCAACCGTCATAGGTCCTCTAATTGGGATATTTCTTCATCTGGAGCTTCTTCGGAGCGAAGTTCTGATTCTGAGATGGAGTTTGAGGTGGCCTCAAGAAAAAGAGAGGCTTCTGGTGATGAGCAGCAGAGGGGAGCTAAGAAGCAATCCACCCAATAACCCAAATGGCGGTTCCCCCTCCGTTAAAAGTGGTGACAATAAATGTCGCCAGCATTAAGTCAGTAAGAGCTCGTTCTATGGCCTTCTTTTTGTTCAGCCAATTAGACGCTGAAATTTTATTTTTGCAAGAGACTAGGCTCACCTCCTTGGCAGATATTCATATGGCCAAGAGAGAGTGGAGGTATGGTCCATCTTACTGGTCTCTTGCGGCCGAGCCTTACGACGGTGTGGCGGTGTTGTTTAAAACCGGCATGGTAACTATCCGGCGGGTTATTGAGGTGGAGATTGGGAGATGTATGGTCTTAGATGTCCTTGTGGGAGGGCAGGACCTGCGCCTAATTAATGTCTATGGGCCGCACACAAAGTGGGACAGGAAATGCCTTTTTACAAGGATCAAGCCATTTCTTTTTACATCCCGGCAAGTGGTCTTTGGAGGTGACTTTAATACAGTAACTAGGCCCAAGGACAGGAAGGACTTCAAGGACAGGCTGGGATATGATAGCGTTTTTTTAAATAGTATGGTTAGGGATGCTGGTCTTGTGGATGTGCACATTAAGCACCTCCCGGATGACACTGGGTTCACCTTTCATCGAGGTAATAGTCAGAGTAGGATAGATAGGTTTTTTTTGAAGGAGACCTCTGCTTTCTCGCCCCCAGTGGTGCAGGCAGTAGAGTTCTCTGATCACTGTATGCTATCTGTGGTCCTGAATGCTTCAGACACCCCTCAGAGGGGTAAGGGCATCTGGAGATTGAATTCGACTCTACTCAAGGAAGAACATGTTAGACAATCCTTTGAGGAATTCTTTCAGGCTCAGGTGACCATCCTGGACTTTTGTAGCAGCAAGGCTGAGTGGTGGGAGCTGACCAAAAAGAGGATTGCTGGATTCTTCAGGGGCCTAGCCAATAGAAAGCAGTTTAATAAATACATGACCTACCAACGTTTACAGAGGAAGCTGGATATTCTTGTCTCGAGAGGAGGAGATCCTGGGGCAATCTCCAAAGTGAAACTCCTTCTCAGGAAGTGTCAATATGACCGGCATGCCTCTTTGGTTCTGGAGAGGGACTATGGGAAGTACCACTCGCCTGACCCTTACCAGAACTGCAAACAAGGTGTAGCAGTTAAAACGGTCGTTGGCCTTAAAGACAGTACAGGTTCCTTGACAAAGTCCAGGTCAGGGATTCTGGAGGTCGTGAGGTCCTTTTATGCTGACCTTCTTGGGAGGAAAGAGCTTGACCGTGACAAGATGGAAAGCTTTTTGGACTCTACTCCAGGTCTAAATGATGAAGATGTCCCATTGATGAATTTGACAGTGGAGATCACAGTTGAAGAGGTGATGAGGGCAATTGAACAGCTTGCCATCAAAAAGTCACCTGGACCGGATGGCTTGACGGCTGAGTTTTACAAAGCTTTTAAGCCTATTCTGGCCCCACATTTGGTAGAGGTTTTTAACAGTTGCCTTGCAGAAGGGGTACTTCCCCCTTCCATGAGGCACTCGGCTGTGATTCTTCTTTCAAAGGGTAAAGATCCTTCGATGATTGAGAATTGGCGCCCCATCAGCCTTCTTAATGTCGATAGAAAGATACTGGCAGATATTTTTCTGGCGCCTATCGTCAGTAGCAGAGTCTTTGCTTTCTCGCCATCAGCACTGTTCGGTCCAGGGTAGGTGCACCTTCACAGCGGTTTTAGCTGTCCGGGAGGCCTTGGAGCGGTGCAGGGCTGCAGGCTGGGGAAAGTATTTGCTGACATTGGATCAGGCAAAGGCTTTTGATCGTGTTAACCATGAGTAACTGTGGTTGCTCCTTAGTAAGTACGGTCTGCCGGGTGGTTTTGTTGATTGGTTGAAAGTCTTGTATAAGGGGGCAGAAAGCTTTCCTCTTGTTAATGGTTGGGTTGGGCAGTCCTTTGAGGTTGGCTCTGGAGTGCGTCAAGGTTGTCCCTGAGTCCCGTGCTCTATGTGTTTGCAATTGACCCTTTCATCAGGAGGCTAGAGAGCGGCATGTTGTGTGGGGTGCCAGTGGGGCTCCCAGGTGAGCCGCCTTTGAGGGTTGTTGCCTATGCGGACGATGTGTCGTGATTGTCACCGGGGCGGATGAAGCAGAGGAGGTGGTCTCTCTGACATCACGGTATTCTGAAGCATCAGGCTCCAAGATCAATCAGGAAAAGAGTGACGTTTTCTGAATGGGAAAGGAAGGTGAGGGGTTTGATCTCCCGGACACCTTTCCAGTGCCCCAGGAAAGAATTAAGATTCTAGGCATTGAATTTGGACCTGGCGATTATGGCCTCAAAAACTGGGAAGGCAGACTGGAAATTGCCAATACTAAGGTGGTCAGCTGGAAGAGATGGAAGTTATCTATGAGGGAAAGGGTTGATCTGATTAAGACTTACCTGATTCCGATCTTCTTGTATGTCAGCTTTGTCTGCATCTTGCCAGTGTCTCTTTATGCTAGGGTCAGTAGTGTGTTCTTCCAGATGCTGTGGGGAACAGACTGAACCCCATCAAGAGGAATGTCACCTATCTATCCAGGAGGGAGGGTGGCTTAGGTATGGTCAACCCAGTTCTTTTCTTTTCACTGCTTTTTCTCAAGTTTAACATTGGTAATATGCTTGCAGTGGAACCTCCTGGATGGGTAGGCATTTTTAGATCTTGGTTTAGGCCTTTTCTGCGACTTTGGGAAGAAGGTGGCCAAGTGAAGAATCTCAGGGGTCATCGTGGTCAGCTACCAGCCTATGTCGCTCCGTGCCTGAAGTTATTACGGCAGTGGCGATTGTCGGCTGAAGATCTCAGATCGGTTCCGAGGAAAGTCCTTATGAGTCGAGTCTTGAGCGAAGTCTTTCATGGCCCACTGGCCTTAAGGGATTGCCCAGGCCCAGTTTTGAGGGCAAGGTTAAGACTTATTAATTTGGACAGAGTACCCCCTAAATTTAGGGATCTGGCCTGGTTGTGCTTCTATGGGAGGCTCTATGTTAGGGGCAATTTGAAATTCCGCAGTGGGGTGGATCGTAGCTGTCCTTGGGAGGAGTGTGCAGGTGAGGAGGAGACTATGGACCATTTTCTGCTTCATTGCCCTTTTAACATAGAGGTGTACAAACAGGTGGGGCGGGCCCTCGGTGTTCCTTTCCTCTCCAGACTGGGTTATGCTGAGTGGGTGTACGGAGCATTCAATACCGGTGGTGTTTTTTGTTTAGATACACTTTTTCTAGTTAGCCTAGTTGTCCGTTATTTCACTTGGAACGCACGGTGTCAGGTCAGCATTCGGCGTAAAATCCTTCCTGTTCAGGTGGTGGTGTATGACATTCTGCATGAGGTGGAGAAGATTCGGGTGCTTGAGAGAGACAAGCGGAGTCAGGGGGGCTTGGTTGAAGGCGTGGAGGGGTTTCAAGCCTCCCTGACTGCCAGGAGTCTCTTTCCCGGGTGTGGCTGTCTGTCTCTTATCACCCTAGATTATTATTTTTTGGATTAATTTTTGATAAATGGCTGCGTACATAGGTGATGGGTTGTGCCTCTTAGGCCCTCTCTGCTGCTTTATGTAAATAGTTTTGGTAACGGATTATGTATATATTGTATATATTCTGAACATGGATGTGTATTCCTTGGATTTCTGTTGAAGTTTTGTACTATGGTTTTGTTTTTTACTTTTGTATAAAATTGGTTGCTTGATTCTTTTTAATAAAAGATCAATAGTGCCCCATGATTAGTGTCAGTGGGAGGAATAGTGCCCCATGATTAGTGTCAGTGGGAGGAATAGTGCCCCATGATTAGTGTCAGGGAGAGGAATAGTGCTCCATACACAAAAGGAAATTGCCCACGGGACTTTAACAAGACACAACCAAGAATTATAAAATACTACATACATTTAACAATATTTATAGCACATACAATTACAAAGTATATGTACACAAATAGCCAGCGTTACTAAAATCAGAATTAAAATTCCATGGGGTGAGTGAATCCTTATGTACTGATTCTCTACGCGTTTGCGAGATAACACTCGCTTCCTCAGGTGAGGTACATATGGGTATCTAAAATTAGAGACAAGCTTGTTAAGAGGGGGAAAAGGAACAAAAATGTGGGGTAGAGGAAGAAAATCTGACTTACAAATTGGTAGAATAGTTTTATGGATCGCCACACATGTTCAGTGTTGTAGTAGATTTAACTGAATTCACGAGTCTTTCGAAAAAGGATAAATAAGACAGCCAGATAAAATGGTCCACATATTTCACCCGGGGGGATGTGGAGGGGAGGGAGGCCAGACACTGCAAAGGCAATCCCCTGGAATGGCACCAGGAACACTGAAAACTATAAAATCGAAAAAAAAATCGCAATGAACCTCCATGAAGGAGGCCAGCTATTATTATTATTATACATGATTATATAGCAGCAACAGTTTGCGCAGCGCTTTACATCATGAGGGCAGACAGTACAGTTTCAATACAGGAGAAATTAGAGGGCCCTGCTCATTAGAGCTTACAATCTAGAAGGGAGGGTCAAGTGATACAAAAGGTAATAACTGCGGGGGATGATCTGTTAAAGGAGCTAGTTGAGACTCCTGTGGGAAAACTGCGCTCCAAAGCTAAGAAAGCATCCAAGAAGAAGAAACGAAAGTCGTTTGCTACCCCTTCCCCTCCCGTGCCTGTTAAAAATAGAACAAGGTCCCCAGGTAAGGAAAGACAGACACGAGAAATCAATGCACACCTTTCTGAGCGAGTTGTCAAACAGACTCCACCGCCTCCAAGGAGACTGATTAGGGCTCAAACTATAGAATCGCCAGCTGGAAATCTGCCAAAGAACCTGGTAGGGCCTTCTCCTATAGTCTCACTACAAGTAGAGGGCATCTATACTCAAGCCTTGCTGGATACCGGAGTCCAGGTGATGTTGTTTTATCGGGACTTCTACCACAAGTACCTGAGGCACATTCCTTTGTGTAAACTCAAGAGTTAGAGATTTGGGATATAGGAACCCAAAAGTGCCCATATGATTAAATACCCATCAAGATAACCTTTGATACTTCCGTGGCTGGAAAGCCGGAGACTTTCGACACTTTGGCTGTTGTCTGTCCCTGGGCAAGGCTGCAATTCCTTGCTGATAGGCACTAACAAAAATCTTATGAGGAGAGGTGCTCCCATAGGGAAGATTCATCCTCAGTTGGGGCAGGCTTTTTAGCGAGTGTTGCAGGAGAAGAAAGCCCCTGCGGAAGGGGTAGGAAGACTGTGGTGACTAGACACCCAAGAAAAGGTATTGCAGCCTGGGGAAAGAACCTGCGTGAAAGCCACTGTCAAGTTGTCATGGGACCAACCGGGTCAATATATAGTGGTAGAAGCTGACCCACTGGACGGTATATAAGTGGTTCCGGAGATCGTACCCACTAGGGCCTTACTGAGAAGGGGGGGCCGAATCCCTGTCAGTGTAAGGCACGCCACCAGCCATTCAATCAGCCTGAAGCCTCGTATGGTGATTGGGAAAATAAGTGCTGCCACCCAAGTGACGGGGGACAACGTAATCCAGAAGGGAAATGGAAGAGAGACTACTGTCCAGTGCCCAAATCTTTCCCCCAGATGGGAAGGGAGGATCAAGGCTCAATAAGCTTGATGGGAGGAGATGTTCTCCAAGAATGACTTTGATGTGGGCTGTGCCAGGAGTGCCCAACACCGAATTCGGCTAAGTGAAGATAAGCCTTTCTGAGAAAGGGCTAGATGAATCCCTCTGTGTGATCTGGAGGACCTTCGAGAACAGTTGGCTGAAATGAAAAGGTAGGGGTCATTAGGGAATCCAAGAGCCCTTATGCCTCTCCTATTGTGGTCATGAGAAAGAAAAATGGGTCCCTCCGGATGTGTATTGACTACCAAACTTTCAATCGGAGGACTATTCCAAATCAGTACACAGTACACAAGAGGCCTTGCACTGCTTATTAGGAGCTAAATGGTTCAGTGTTCTGGATCTGAACAGTGGATACTATCAGAAAGCTATGCATCTAGATGACCGAGAGAAGACGGCCTTTATCAGTCCTCTAGGATTCTTCGAATTTGACCGAATGCCAATGGGTTTAACAGGGGCCCCTGCCACCTTTCAGAAACTGATGGAGAACTCCGTGGAAGACATGAACTTGATAGAAGTGTTGGTGTATCTGGATGATATCATCCCTTTAGGTGAAATGTTGGAGGAGCACGAAGCCGATTGGAGAAAGTTTTCCGACGATTACACACTGAGGGGCTGAAGCTGTCATTAGAGAAGTGTCAATTCTATCAGACTTCAGTTACATATCTTGGACATGTAGTCTCAGC
The DNA here is from genome assembly GCF_042186555.1 of Aquarana catesbeiana. NCBI lineage: Eukaryota > Metazoa > Chordata > Amphibia > Anura > Ranidae > Aquarana > Aquarana catesbeiana. The sequence continues at coordinate 639,479,666 of NC_133328.1, forward strand.
CAAGGGGGTAGCTACTGACCCTCAGAAGTTGGAGGCTGTCACTTCCTGGCCTCGCCCAAGCACTGTCACCAAGTTGAGGTCGTTTTCAGGTTTCTGCTCCTACTATAGAAGATTTGTGAAGAATTTTTTTACAGATTGCCAAACCCCTGAATGAGTTGTCGCAGAAACAGATGGGTGAGGACCCGCAGAGGGCCCACACTGGAGGCCCAAGGAAGCCACGGGAATCTGTTCAGGAGCAATGGACAGTAAAGTGTTAAAGAGCCTTTGAACGCCGGAAAGGCAACCTTATTGAAGCACCTGCGTTGGCCTATGCTGATCCCTCTAAACCTTATGAACTACATGTGGACGCTAGCAGAGATGGCCTAGGGGGGGTGTTATATCAAGAGTCAGAAGGAAAACTCCGCCCAGTGGCTTATGTGAGTTGAAGTCTCACTCCCTCTGAAAAGAATTATCCGGTACACAAGTTGGAGTTCCTGGCCCTCAAGTGGGATGTAGTGGACAAGCTACGGACTATCTATATGGGGCCACGTTTGTGGTGAAAACGGATAATAACCCGTTGACTCACTTGCTGTCCACTGCCAAACTGGATGTCACTGGTCATAGATGGTTGGCCGCTCTGTCTGAGTTTTGGTTCAGTTTGAAATATCAGCCAGGAGTGGGAAACCAAGATGGTGATGCTCTTTCCTGAAGTCCTTATGCCACAGATACTGATCAGAAGAGCTGGATCTTTTGCCCTTGGAGGGAGTGCTGGCTGCATGCCAGAGAATAGAACACCGGCATAAAGGGGCGACGGGCCAAAGCTGTGGGGGTCACCCCTGCTAGAGTGCAAAGATATTACTGTGATTTGACACAAGTGCGTAGACAAGAACTGCCTCAATTAACTAGAGAGAACATGAAGAGGGACCAACATGAAGACTCACTGGGTAGCCTTATAAAGTCCCTCAGATGCTGTTAAGTAGTTCCATTGAGGGAGCTAAAGTAGTTCATAAAGAAATAGCTGGGTGCCGGCAATTGTAAAAGAGTAATTTTAAATGGGATTTTTTTCTTTAGAAACATGTTTTGCTGCAGCATGTTCTGTATATGCTACAAATGCGCCACTTTACAGGCCCATTAAGGGGACCCCAGGCACGATATTTAAAGGATTTAGATTTTTTTCATTTTCATTGTTGCACTTTAAGCATCATTACAGATATCCCAAGTCTCCCGCGAGATGCAGGAGTCTCCCACATTTCGTAGCGGGCTCCCAGACATCCGTGAGTGCCCTGTGATCTCCCGGCTTCAGGGCTGATCCTGGGCGGCAGGGGTGTCATCCATTTGTCCTCCTCCGTTCTCCTCCAGCCCGCTGTCCTCCTCTTCCTCCCCCCCTCCGTACTCCTCCAGCCTGCTGTCCTCCTCTTCCTCCCCCCCACCGTTCTCCTCCAGCCCGCTGTCCTCCTCTTCCTCCCCCCCTCCGTACTCCTCCAGCCTGCTGTCCTCCTCTTCCTCCCCCCCTCCGTTCTCCTCCAGCCTGCTGTCCTCCTCTTCCTCCCCCCCTCCGTACTCCTCCAGCCTGCTGTCCTCCTCTTCCTCCCCCCCTCCGTTCTCCTCCAGCCCGCTGTCCTCCTCTTCCTCCCCCCCTCCGTACTCCTCCAGCCTGCTGTCCTCCTCTTCCTCCCCCCCTCCGTTCTACTCCAGCCTGCTGTCCTCCTCCTCCGCCCCCACTCTGTTCTCCTCCAGCCTGCTGTTCTCCTACGCTCCCCTCATCCCCCCTCTCCTCTCCCGCAGGCTGCAGGGGGGGATTGTGTCAGCATGGACAGTGGAGGAAGGGACCAAGAAATATGTAATTTACTGGCCCCTTCCTATTATGTATTGGACACAGTGAGCGAGATTGCTTCTATGTCCTGTGAAAACTGAGCAGAGTTACCTGTGATTACTTTGTTTAGTTTACGAATGGAGAGGGGACTGTGTTTCCATGGCAGACACCACGGAGTCGAAGACAGTGTCACAGTGAGTACAACTGCCACTGACCCCCCTCCCAGCACTGCCACTGACCCCCCTCCCAGCACTGCCACTGACCCCCCTCCCAGCACTGCCACTGACCCCCCTCCCAGCACTGCCACTGACCCCCTTCCCAGCATTGCACCTGACCCCACTCCAAGCGCTGCCTCTGATCCTCCCCTCCCAGCACTGCCACTGATCCCCCCCCTCAGGACTGCCACCGATTCCCCCACAGCACTGCCACTGATCCCACCCCCCAGCACTGCCACTGATCCTATCCCACCAGCACTGCCACTAATCCAATTCCCCCACCAGCACTGCCACTGACTGATCCCTCCCCCCATCAGCATTGTCACTGATACCACTGTCATATACTACCCTAGCCTGTCTATATACTACCCCAACCTGTCAATATACTACCCTAGCCTGTCCGCATACTACCCTAGCCTGTCCGCATACTACCCTAGCCTGTCCGCATACTACCCTAGCCTGTCTATATACTACCCTAGCCTGTCTGCATACTACCCTAGCTAGCCTGTCCGCATACTACCCTAGCCTGTCCAAATACTACCCTAGCCTGTCTGTATACTACCCTAGCCCCCTAGCCCGCTGCTTGGAATTGAACATAATGGTATGTCATATAATTTTGCATATAGACAAGGTGCTGTTGCATGCAAATCTGACCTCCTGATAAACTTACTTTTAGTTTTAATTATCATGGATTATAATGGATATGGGGGCCTATTGGTGGGCATGATTTTTTTTTTGGGGGGGGGGCAGCATTTCAACCTTGGACCCAGGCAGCACAATTTCTTGGGCCAGCCCTGCCCATAATTATATATTATACATGCTGTACTCTGCTGTAATTCAGTATTATAAAAGATCTCAAAGCTACAGCAGGGGGAGGAATATTCCCAACAGAAATCAGTGCTTGTATGGTGTATGAGAACATCCCTAGCCGCAATACAGAAAGAGAGCCGGGCCATGCTGCTTTACATCAGCCATGTGGCACAAGTAATAAGAGAAATAGAAAAAAAGTGCAGCGCTAACTTACTAATCAATATCACAATAATGGTGGAACCCTCTACTGTATGGAAATCTCAATAAGCTTCAATATTACCACAATACCGGTTTCTGTGATATGTGATGCCACATAGAACACACAAAACGAAAACAAGACCTAGTATAAAAATGATTGCAAACTTTGTAGGGATGGTGGAAACCCCTCCTGCAGATATTTGGCAGTGGACGGTGTCAGTAGGGCAGTGGGGGTGTCCACTGCTTATCAGTGCAGCCTATCAGTGCACATATTCGTAGCCTCATCAGTGCAGTCTTATCAGTGCTGCCTTATCAGTGCAGTTTATCAGTGCAGCATATCAGTGCTGTCTTATCAGTGCCACCTCAGTGAAGCTTATCAGTGCCCAAAAGTGCAGCCTCATCAGTGTCACCTCAGTGCCCATCAATGCAGTTTATCAGTGCAGCCTCATCAGTACCACCTAAGTGCAGCCTCATCAATGCCCATAAGTGCAGCTTATCTGTGTCCATCAGTGCTGTCTTATCAGTGCAGCCTCATCAATGTCCATCAGTGCCGCCTTAGTGCAGCCTCATCAGTGCCCACCAGTGCAGCTTATCAGTGCCCATAAAAGCAATCTTATCAGTGCCCCTCTGTGCATCCTATTAGTGCAGCCTATCTGTGCCCATCAGTGCAACCTGTGCCCAGTGCTGTCTCATCTGTGTCCACAAGGGCAGCCTATCTGTGCCCATATGTGCTGTCTCATTTGTGCCCACCAGTGAAGCCTATTTGTGCCCATAAGTGCTGTCTACTCTGTGCCCACCAGTGCAGCCTATTTGTGCCCATAAGTGCTGTCTAATCTATGCCCACCAGTGCAGCCTATCTGTGTCCATAAGTGCTGTCTCATCTGGGCCCATCTGTGAGTGCCGATAAGTGCTGTCTCATCAGTGCCCATCTGTGTCCATAAGTGCTGTCTCATCAGTGCCCATCTGTGAGTGTTGATAAGTGCTGTCTCATCAGTGCCCATAAGTGCTGTCTCATCAGTGCCCATCTGTGCCCATAAGTGCTTACTCAGACATGCCCGGAAATGCTGTCTCATCAGTGCCCATTTGTGCAGCATGGATCCTTATGAGACACCAGCTGGATGACAGAGCGGGAATCTCGGGCTGTGACAGATCTTGTGTATGGAACACACCGCTCACCATACAGTCCCGCCTCCCGGACCGGTATTGTGATAGACAGCACACTGGTCCAATGCCGGTCTGGGAGTTTTAAATACAAGATCTGTCACAGCCTGAGTTCCCCGCTCTGTCATCTGGCTGGTGTCCTAAGGATCCATGCTGCACAGAGAGATGAGGGGTGGTGGCAGCAGCGAAGCGGTGGGGGGGGGGGGGGGCAGTGCTCGTGGAGAGCAGAGGAGGAGGGAGGAGGACGAGGACACACCTCCATGGGCGGTACAGGCGGGGGACTGTGACCCGTCCGCCCGCTACGGGAAGCGGGGATGGAAATACAAGTCCCTGCTTGCTTGAGAGAACTACAATTGGGAAGTGCCAAGACCGGTGGCTGAGGATAAAGGAGGGATAGCAGCCCCCGCTCTTACAAACAGGATATCACAGGGCAGTAACGTTTTTCAGCAAAATCAGCAGGTTATTACAGAGGAACTACAGCGCTCAGAAGAAGATGGATGGCATAGTCGGTGAAGGTGGGAGATCAGCAACAAGGACATGGGAAAAAGTTTTTGCTTTAACTCTTATGGGCCACCTTTACGCCCTCTTGTACCACCTTTATATTTATATTTTTATCACAATCGATTATATTTTATTTGGCAATCTTTCTTATTTCACGCGCTTTCTCTCACTGTTTTCATGGGCACTTCATCTACAGGAGCTGGAGGACCGGTATCTTTGCTAGCTGGCCTTCTTCATGGAGGTTCATTGCGATTTATTTATTTTTTTATTTTATAGATTTCAGTGTCTTTGCACATTTTCATACTGCGCTTCCTGGTGCCATTCCAGGGGATTGCCTTTGCAGTGTCTGCCTCCCTCCCCTCCACATCTCCCCGGGTGAAATATGTGCACCATTGGGTGTTTTTATCCGGCTGTCTTATTTATCCTTTTTTGAAAGTTCCGTGAATTCAGTTAAATCTACTACACCACTGAACATGTGTGGAGATCCATAGAACTATTCTACCAATTTGTAAGGCGGATTTTCTTCCTCTTCCCCACATTTTTGTTCCTTTTTTTCCCCCCTCTTAACAAGTTTGTCTCTAATTTCAGTTACCCATATGTACCTCACCTGAGGAAGCGAGAGCTATCTTGTGAAACGCGTAGAGAATCAGTACATAAGGATTCACCCCATGGAATTTTTATTCTGATTTTAGTAACAATGACTATTTGTGTACATATACTTTGTAATTGTATGTGCTATAAATATTTTTAAATGTATGAAGTATTTGTTCTATGTCATAATACATTTTTCTACATTTTAGAATTCTTGGTTGTGCCTCGTCAAAATCCCGTGGGCAGTTTCCTTTTGTGTATGTATATTTTGGGACTGAGACGGTCCCATGCCCTATACATGCCAGCTTATTTTAGGAATAGTGCCCCATCATTGGTGTCAGCGAGAGTAATAGTGTCCCAACATTGGTGTCAGTGGGAGGGATAGTGCCCCATCATTGGTGTCAGCGAGAGGAATAGTGCCCCATAGTTGGTGTCAGTGGGAGGAATAGTGCCCCATAGATGGTGTCAGTGGGAGGAATAGTGTCCCATCATTGTTGTCAGTGGGAGGAATAGTGCCCCATTATTAGTGTCAATGAGAGGAATAGTGCCCCATAGTTTGTGTCAGTGGGAGGAATAGTGCAACATCATTGGTGTCAGCGAGAGGAATAGTGCCCTAAGGGCTGGAAAAAGGTTAGCAAAGACATACATCTGGCCCCAGTTTGGAGACCACTGAGGTAGGCAATACTTATCTGAGGCAGAGATTGCTCATTGCTCAAGAAAACCCCTAGAAACCTCTGGAGGGATCTTCAAGGAACCCCTAGCGACCTCTGGAGGGGCCCTCAAGGAACCACTAGCAATCTCTGGAGGAACCCCTAGCAACCTCTGGAGGAGCCCTAGGGTTCCATGGAAACCTGGTTGAGAAACCCTGGTCCATCAAGTTAGGAAATTCTGATCCACAACTGATATCTTTATAATTAAAATGAACTGACACCTAACGGAGACCCATACATAGAAAACACAGGGCTTTCATTGCTGAACTCTACAATACATATGGAGATCAGGAGTTCTAATTTCAGTGGGATTTCAATGTTTTCATGTTTAATTAGAAGGTATTAAAGGCCAGAGACAGCCAGACAACTAAGTTTCAGAGGGTGGTCAGCATAGCAGGCTCCCCGTTTCTCTCAGTACCAGTAAGCTCAGTGTTGGATGATGGAGAGACGTGGGCGTTGTGATAAGTAGCTGCCAGCCCTCTCAAAAGCACTGGAAAAAGCCTGCTGAATCTTCTTGCAATGCAGCACACAGAATCCAGTTTAAAGGTAAGTTGTGATTTTTCCTTGGTGGCTTTATTAGCCATTCACTGCTACTGAGGTTTCTGTTTATACAATCAGTTCAGTTCTTACCTCCGGGCTGAGGAGTACAGCACTGAGCCACAATCAGGAACCCGAACATAAGTAGAGCCACAAGGAGAGTCATTCTGGAGAGGACAGAGGAAATGGGGTATTACAATGAGCGAGACTTCATGTGAAAGAAAATAGACAAAAAGAACAATAAGGACAATAGACACACCAAGAGAGAACATACAGTATACTACAAATTGTGATGTAGCACCCTGATGTTTAGGCAGGGATGCTCTCAGATTTAGTTGCCAGGTGGTAGTTGCCTCGGCCAATTGTTAGGAGATCAAATGATTTCACCCTAATTCTGGAATTGCTGCACATCTCTCTTCTGTCACTAGGTGGCCGGGTTAGATAAGATAAGGGCATTGCAAGGACAGATTAGAAATGAATGGGGTGTCTCAGCCAATGGGCAGGGATTTTCTCTAATCCCTTGGCCTGCTGGGAGAGTCTATTTATTTGGGTTGGCTCAGGTGATCAGGGTTCTGTGCCACCTTGACGGCTGTCTGGGTGGACATGTGTTGTGCTGGTTGCTAGGCCGGAAGCCTGAGGCCTATCCCATCTGAATGCTAGGCTGTCTGAAGGCCTATCCAGAAGCAAGAAAGCAGGGTAGAGTTGAGACTGAAGTCCAACCAGAAGTGACGGTTCTGCCGGCCGGAGAACCTGTCGTGGTCGGAGGTAGAGGGGAAGCTGTCAGCACTAAGGAACCATCCACCTTATTAACGGGGACCACAGTGAGTAGCTGAAGCAAGTACCAGAGCAGTATTCTCCCCAACTGGGGACGGAAAGGAATTAGAAAACTTCAGCAGGAGCCAAGCCAGGTACCGAGCAGGCCAGTGGGGTGACGCTTGAGGAGTATCTGTTTGTGCCAAGCTAGGAACCTAGCAGAGATGCGGGGGTGACGCTTGAGGAAGATACTGTGTGAGAAGATTGGAAGAGCTCAGGGGATCCAGTGGCAGTGGATCAGCAAGTCTAGTGAGAGAGACTGGGAGCTCAATTGAGTGAAGTTCTACAAGAGGAGATTGTAGAGGAAGTGAAGAAGTTCATTACAACTTGTGTTGGAAACTGTTACAAGACTGTTGCCATAGGAGACAGCGATCCCACTCATGCAGTTGTGGAGTCCTGCTGGATGCCTTTCCCTGCATGGCTGTCTGCCTGTAGAGATCTTGGAGTCTGCCAATTAACATTGCAACTACTAAAGGGTGTCCTGGCCCTAACCCTCTCTCCCACAGTTCTGCTTAAGAGACAATGAATCTCTTTGCATTCAAGAAGGGTCTGGCGCCCATTAATCTACTTTGTGCATTTCTCGCTGTCGCCAAGTAGGTGTCACTGGTACCACAGGCCAGTATGAGAATTACAACTAGGTTGAACTATGAATAATTCTTCTTCCAGAACAGCCCAGTAGGAGGTTCCTGGCCGCTGTGCTTCTGGGAAAGGGGTATTTATTTGGGCGGTGCCATGTGCTCTCTCTCTCTTACCTCTGACCCTCCTGTCCTGAGGATGTGCTGCTGCGAGTTCTGCAAGTAGGCCCCTTACTGGAGAGAGCCAGGATGAAGGCTGGTCTCTCAGGAGGGCCCGGTGACTCGTTTGGAGGACGCACCTACCCCTAAACTGCGCCTAAAGTGTTGCCGGATGGCTTAAAGGTTCTGACACTGAAGCTGGATCTAAATCTACAAATCAAATCCTATTTGCAGTATCGCCAGATCGGCTTAAAGGTTCTGATGCTGCCAAGCTGTTCTACAATCTAAAGTTAAATAGCTACTAGCTGCTAAGTCTCTGAGAGAGGCTTATCCAGGAGTTCTATTGGCTGCTAGGTCTGTGAGAGAGGCCTATCCAGGTATCCAAGATTTGCTAAGAGAGAAAGCTGTTTGTTTCTGGATCCAAGGAGTCTGTAAGTGATCTGCAAATGGTATCTGAAACCTCCCCTAACTCTCTCTCCTACTACTTCTTTCAAGTTCCTTATTAAAGCATTGAAAATATCTAAAGTGACTGGCGCCCAAATTCTGTTCTAAACTCCCCATTATAGCCATGGACTCAGCCCTGGAGTGAATGTTAGCTCGCTCCCTGCTTCTGGTGGAGAAAGGGAGCCATGATGGATCCTTCCCTCCGGTAGACCCAGGGGGGTCCTACACATGTGTGGCTTTATCTGTAAGTCATATGCAGTCATATACAAAAGTTTGTGAGGCTACATATAGCTCATACTATAGATCAGCCTCGCTTAACCTTTTCAACACAGAGGAACCCTTGAAAGAACTTTCTTTCTCATGGACTACCTGCTAAAAATTACTATATCTACAACTCACGATACATTGGTGATGGTCATTGGGAAGAATGCTCCTTACATTGGTGATCAGTGAGAAGAATGTTCCTTACATTGGTGATCAGTGGGAAGAATGTTCCTTACATTGGTGATCAGTGGGAAGAATGTTCCTTACATTGGTGATCAGTGAGAAGAATGTTCCTTACATTGGTGATCAGTGGGAAGAATGTTCCTTACATTGGTGATCAGTGAGAAGAATGCTCCTTACATTGGTGATCAGTGGGAAGAATGCTCCTTACATTGGTGATCAGTGGGAAGAATGCTCCTTACATTGGTGGTCAGTGAGAAGAATGTTCCTTACATTTGGTGATCAGTGGGAAGAATGCTCCTTACATTTGGTGATCAGTGGGAAGAATGCTCCTTACATTTGGTGATCAGTGAGAAGAATGTTCCTTACATTGGTGATCAGTGGGAGGACTTACAAAAGTGTAAATATTGCAAAATATACAGCCTCATGTTACATAACTAAGCTTTTATGCTGAATAAACTAAATTATTAATGTATCTTAAATAGAAAATTATGTTTAGAAGTCTCGGAGTCTGTCAATTATCATTGCATCTACTTAAGGGTGTCCTGGCTCTAACCCTCTCTCCCACAGTGCTGTTAAGAGACAATAAATCTCTTTTGCATTCAAAAAGTGTCTGGCGTCCATCACTCCATGTTGTATTACACCCACCATGCCTTGTAACCCACTCTACAAAGACGGATGTCAGCTCTCCCTAACTCTTGGGGTCATCATTGGGTCTCTAAGGGCCCGGGACTTTGCTACATTTGGTGCCCAACGTGGGGCAAAGGCATTGATCCTGCAGCAGCCGCCCATAGCTACAGCTACATCAGGATTTCGTCCGGCTCCGTGGGAGGGTGGTAAGTAACATCTTTGCTTCGTATAGACTGTGTTATTGTGCATTCCAACAATGTGGGGAAGAACCAACAGGTCTCATTGCTCATGGGAGAGTGCCAGCCTGGTCTTTTGACACTTTACGCCAGCGCTGCAGGGGTTAAAATATAATTAAACTTTTGGCACACCGTGCAGAATGAAAGGCGGGCGCTGAAGTTTCCAGAGAGTGTGTGGACCAATCCTCTGGCAGGGGGAGGATAAGGAAGTGCTGCCACGTGTGCTTGGTTGTTGGGTGGAGAAGATGGCGCAGTTTGGAAGTACGATGTCGGATTGGAAGGTGTTTGTTCCGGGTGTTGGCCCTGGTCTGAGCAGGTCTAAGGGCATCCTGACCGACACCAGAGTGCGGTATACACCTATGGCTGGAGGCTATGAAGCCTTGGGACTGATTTGCGGGAAGTGTTCTGGCTTGGCCACGCACCTGCAGCCTTGGTTCGTCTGTGGACGCTGCAGGGAACCCCTGCTTGAGGTAGTCTCACCAGCCCAACCTCCATGGGCACTACAAGCGGATTGGGACAAGAATGTCGCTGTTCCAGCTGGGAACGGCATTGAGAGTCCCCCTGCTATCACCCGGCTTGTACGAGAAGCTGCTCCTCTCATCTCTGGCTGCTCCGGGACCCAATGCTCTGTTTATCCCTCGAGGCCATAGACGTACCCACCTGCGTTCTTGATGGTGGAACCACCTGGGAAAAAGACGCCGGAGTCCGGCAAGCCTGAAACGGGTGAAAGTAGTGTGCCAGTGGGGGGGTAGTACCTGTGGCCACTGGGGGAGACAAGGTTTTTGCACCAGTTGCTGCTAGTTCCAAGCACAATCTACTCCTGGCCGAAGAGTGCTCCACTATCTCCGATTCGGATATCCCATCCGATCGGATCTCTGAACTGTTTTCAGACACTTTGTCATGGACTGGAAAGTGGAGTGATAGTGAAGAGGAGCAATTATGTGAGCAATTATGTGACCTTTTCTGGTCCTTTGGCTAAGATCAAGTGTAGTATCTGTTCTCATCAGTGTCCATTAGGGGTGCTCTACAGTCATTCTGGCTTTATGGCCAGCATGTTTGTTTGTACAGCACTCCTGCTGGTATGATTGGGGGGAAAATCCCGATGGGCAGGAAATTTCAACAGAGCGTGCACCACGCGGTGGTTTGGGAGTACTTCCCTGGCGTGGAGTGTTCTGAGGGGCCCAGTGTCTCCTGATTTGAGTGGTGCTACAGTGCCTTGAAAAAGTATTCATACCGATGGAAATTTTCCAGATTTTGTCATGTTACAACCAAAAACGTAAATGTAGTTTATGGGGATTTTTGTGATAGGCCAACACAAAGTGGCACATAATTGTGAAGTGGAAGGAAAATGATAAATGGTTTTCAAATTTTTTTACACATAAATATGTGAAAAGTGTGGCGTGCATTAGTATTCAGCCCCCTTGAGTCAATACTTTGTAGAATCACCTTTCTCTGCAATTACAGATTTTTGGGGATGTCTCTACCAGCTTTGCACATCTAGAGAGTGACATTTTTGCCTATTCTTTGCAAAATAGCTCAAGCTCTGTCAGATTGGATGGAGAGCGTCTGTGAACAGCAATTTTCAAGTCTTGCCAACTGTATTTAGGTCTGAACTTTGACTGGACCATTCTAACACATGAATATGCTTTGATCTAAACCATTCCATTGTAGCTCTGGCTGTATGTTTAGGGGTCGTTGTCCTGCTGGAAGATGAACCTCCACCCCAGTCTCAAGTCTTTTGCAGACACTAACAGGTTTTCTTCTAAAATTGCCCTGTATTTGGCTCCATCCATCTTCCCATCAACTCTGACCAGCTTCCCTGTCCCTGCTGAAGAAAAGCATCCCCACAACATGATGCTGCCACCACCATGTTTCACGGTGGGGATGGTATTTTCAGGGTGATGTGCAGTGTTAGTTTTCCACCACACATAACGTTTTGCTTTAAAGGGGTTGTAAAGGTAAATTTTTTTTTTTTTTTTTTTTAAATAACAAACATGTTATACTTACCTTCACTGTGCAGCTCGTTCTGCACAGAGTGGCCCCGAACCTGGTCTTCTGGGGTCCCTCGGCAGCTGTTTCAGCTCCTCCCCGCAAGCATTAACCACCTTAATGCGAGCTCCCTCGCATGGTTAGTGCTTGCGGGCACGCTCCCGTGATACAGCCGGCGGCTATAGCCGCTCACTGTATCACTCGGCCCCGACCCCCAGCGCGCCGCGTCATTGGATGTGATTGACAGCAGCGCGAGCCAATGGCTGCGCTGCTTTCAATCCATCCACTGTAGCCAATCAGCGGCCAGGGTGAGCGGAGGAATAGATGTCGGGAACGAGAAGCTGACTTTCAAGGCGTCAGGTAAGTAAAACGGGGGGGCTGGGGGCGGCGGTATTGTCAGAAGTTTTTTCACCTTAATGCATAGAATGCATTAAGGTGAAAAAATGTTTACCTTTACAACCCCTTTAAGGCCAAAAAGTTAAATTTTGGTGCCATCTGACCAGAGCACCTTCTTCCACATGTTTGCTGTGTCCCCCACGCGGCTTTTTGCAAACTGCAAACGGGACTTCTTATGGTTTTCTTTAAAAAATGTCTTTCTTCTTGTCACTCTTCCATAAAGGCCAGATTTGTGGAGAACACGACTAATGCCGCGTACACACGGTCGGACTTTCCGGCATACTTGGTCCGGCGGACCAGAGTGTGCCGGACAATCCGCCCGTGTGTGGGCGGCGGCGGACTTTTCCGGCGGACTTCTTCCCAAAAGCCCGCCGGACCTAAATTTAAACATGTTTGAAATCTTTCCGTCGGACTCAGTTTCGGGCGGAAAGTCCGCTCGTGTGTGTGCTGGTCCGACGGAAAGCCCGCTCGTGTGTATGCTGGTCCGACAGACCAAATACGACACGAGGGGATGGTATTGCATCTCGCGCTCGCTGCAATAGGAAAAACAAATCTTCCTATTGCGGCGAGCGCGGGGCATACCAGGCCCTTAGGTCTGGTATGGATTATAAAGGGGAACCCCGCTACGCCGAAAAAACGGCGTGGGGTCCCCCTAAAATCCATACCAGACCCCGATCCGAGCACGCAGCCTGGCCGGTCAGGAAAGGGGGTGGGGACGAGCGAGCGCCCCCCCCCCCCTCCTGAACCGTACCAGGCCGCATGCCCTCAACATGGGGGGTGGGTGCCTTGGGGGAGGGGGCGCCCCCCCCCCCAAAGCACCTTGTCCCCATGTTGATGAGGACAAGGGCCTCTTCCCGACAACCCTGGCCGTTGGTTGTCGGGGTCTGCGGGCGGGGGCTTATCGGAATCTGGGAGCCCCCTTTAATAAGGGGGCCCCCAGATCCCGGCCCCCCACCCTATGTAAATGAGTATGGGGTACATGGTACCCCTACCCATTTACCTAGGAAAAAAATGTAAGTAATAAAACACACTACACAGGTTTTTAAAATATTTTATTAAACAGCTCCGGGGGGGGGATCTTCCTCCGGCTTCGGGGGTCTTCTTCCGGCTTCGGGGGTCCCTCCGCTTCATCTTCTCCCGGCGTCCGGTTGGTTCTTCTCCGCTCTCCGGCCTCTTCTCCCGGTGTCGCAGGTCTTCGGCCGGCCCCTCCGCTCTCTTCATGTAGCTCTATTGCGAGCGGAGGTCCGGACTTCTGGGCTTCTTGGCTTCTTGGCTTCTTGGCTTCTCTTCTCTTCCCCCAGATGTTGACACGACGCTCTCTCCGGCTGGACTGGTCTCTGAGGGCTGCGTTGTGACTTATATAGGCGGTCGACCACACCCCCTAAAACGTCACAGTCCCAGCATGCCCAGGGACTGTGACATCATATGGGGGCGGGGTCTCCGCCTATATAAGTCACAACGCAGCCCTCAGAGACCAGTCCAGCCGGAGAGAGCGTCGTGTCAACATCTGGGGGAAGAGAAGAGAAGCCAAGAAGCCAAGAAGCCAAGAAGCCCAGAAGTCCGGACCTCCGCTCGCAATAGAGCTACATGAAGAGAGCGGAGGGGCCGGCCGAAGACCTGCGACACCGGGAGAAGAGGCCGGAGAGCGGAGAAGAACCAACCGGACGCCGGGAGAAGATGAAGCGGAGGGACCCCCGAAGCCGGAAGAAGACCCCCGAAGCCGGAGGAAGATCCCCCCCCCGGAGCTGTTTAATAAAATATTTTAAAAACCTGTGTAGTGTGTTTTATTACTTACATTTTTTTCCTAGGTAAATGGGTAGGGGTACCATGTACCCCATACTCATTTACATAGGGTGGGGGGCCGGGATCTGGGGGCCCCCTTATTAAAGGGGGCTCCCAGATTCCGATAAGCCCCCGCCCGCAGACCCCGACAACCAACGGCCAGGGTTGTCGGGAAGAGGCCCTTGTCCTCATCAACATGGGGACAAGGTGCTTTGGGGGGGGGGGCGCAGGGCGCCCCCTCCCCCAAGGCACCCACCCCCCATGTTGAGGGCATGCGGCCTGGTACGGTTCAGGAGGGGGGGGGGCGCTCGCTCGTCCCCACCCCCTTTCCTGACCGGCCAGGCTGCGTGCTCGGATCGGGGTCTGGTATGGATTTTAGGGGGACCCCACGCCGTTTTTTCGGCGTAGCGGGGTTCCCCTTTATAATCCATACCAGACCTAAGGGCCTGGTATGCCCCGCGACGGGGCTAGCAAGGTGTCAATCTCGCCGATAAAAGCGGCAAGATTGACATCCTTTTCTAGTCCCGTCGCACCTGAGTCACGTTCAAAATGAACGGACTTGTCCGTGTGTGGGCAAGTCCGTTCATTCTGAAAGTCCGCCGGAACTCCGGCGAAAGTCCGTCGGAAAGACGGGCGGACTTAGCCCGCCGGAAAGTCCCGGCGTGTGTGGGCAAGTCCGTCCGTTTTAAAGTCCGGCGCACCTGGCGGACAAAGTCCGTCGGAAAGTGTGCCGGACCAAGTAGGATAGAAAGTCCGCTCGTGTGTACGCGGCATAATAGTTGTCCTGTGGACAGATTCTCCCACCTGAGCTGTGGATCTCTGCAGCTCCTCCAGAGTTACCATGGGCCTCTTGGCTGCTTCTCTGATAAATGCTCTCCTTGCCTGGCTGGTCAGTTTAGGTGGACGGCCATGTCTTGGTAGGTTTGCAGAGGTGCCATACTCTTTCCATTTTCGGATCATGGATTGAACAGAGCTCCATGAGATGTTCAAAGCATGGGATATTTTTTTATAACCTAACCCTGCTTTAAACTTCTCAGCTTTATCCCTGGACCCTGACCTGTCTGGGGTGTTCCTCGGCCTTCATGATGTTGTTTGTTTACTAAGGTTCTCTAACAAACCTCTGAGGGCTTTACAGAACAGCTGTATTTATACTGAGATTAAATTAAACACAGGTGGATTGTATTTACTAATTGCGTGATTTCTGAAGGCAATTGGTTCCACTAGTTAGGGGTATCAGAGTAAAGAGGGCTGAATACAAATGCACGCCACACTTTTCAGATATTTATTTGTAAAAAATGTTGAAAACCATTTATCATTTTCCTTCCACTTCACAATTATGTGCCACATTGTGTTGGTCTATCACATAAAATCCCAATAAAATACATTTAGATACAGTCGCTAATGTCACACAACTGGGAGGCTCATGGCACAGTCCTCTGCGCCCTAAGCCCACCCTTTTTTGAAGCCTATTAGAGCCTCAGACTCTAATCACGAGCTTCCAGAAGAAAAAAAAAACACCATTGAAATCCATGCGTCCGGCGCCCCGCATGTAGAATATGGGGCCGGACGCAGGGACAGGGAGGGCGGCGTCCGTTCGCCTTGAATGAGCGGCCGCCACTGGTCAGTTAGCTGATGTCCCGGCGATCTCCTGCCCCGCTCTGAGGACTACAGAGGGAGGGGCTGAGGTTCCCTCAGGAGGTCACGTGACCGCTCAGCAGCGGTTTTGCATAAGGTATTGCGCTGCATCATTTTTAAAAGACAAAGTCACTAAGCGATATAACAGAGGGTATTCTTGTTAGTATTGAAAGTTATTGCACATAGTATGGCAGCAGCAGGGGAGGGGCAGAGAGGACACGGCTCACACACGAGCTGACAGGCAAGGAGGGAGGAATAGGAGGAGGGAGAGGACGGAGCAGGACTGCGGATGATATATGCATGTAAACTGATCACCTTGTCAGGGCTCAGCAACCATAATACATACTGGTCAGTTTACAGGGGGAGGGCAGAACCAGGCATGCTCAGCCAGGTATTTTAGGTGACAGAAGGGGCCAAATGACACAGCACAAGCACTGTGTTGTATAACATGCTTTCAAGGATCAGTTATATACAAATATATATATAGATATATATATATATATCTATATATATATCTATATATATATATATATATAGATATATATATTATATATATAGATATATATACCGTATTTATCGGCGTATAACACGCGCCGGCGTATAACACGCACCCCAAGTTTAGGAGGGCATTTTAAGGAAAAAAACTTTTAGGAGGGAAGTTTAAGGAAAAAAAACTTACATTTAAATGCCCATCAATGCAGCCTCATCAGTGTTCATCGGTAGCCTTGTCCATCATTGCAGAATGATCAGTGTCCATTTGCAGCTTGCCCAGTGCCGTTTGCAGCCTTGCTAAGTGCCATTTTCAGCCTTGCCCATTGTCATAAGCAGCCTTGCCCTTAGTCATATGCAGCCTTGCCCAGTGCAGCCTTGCCCAGTGCAGTCTTGCCTAATGCCGTGTGCCGTTTGCGCCATTTAAATCTGCCACTCGTCACGCCGCCCCGCCTCCCTGCTGAGGATGAGAAGGGAGCGCTTCCAAAAAAGGCAGAGCCGAGTATACTGTGTACTCGGCTCGGCTCCGCTCGCAGTCCCGCCCAGTCCTGCCATTGCACGGAGTGTTATGTCCATCAAAGGAGCTGGGTGGGACTGCGAGTGGAGCCGAGCCGAGTACACAGTATACTCGGCTCGGTCTTTTTCGGAAGCGCTCGCTTCTCATCCTCAGCAGGGAGGCGGGGCGGCGTAACGGCGTGACTGCGAGTGGAGCCGAGCACTCGGCTCGGTCTTTTTCGTCGGCGCTGTTTTTTTTGCGTCGGCGCTCGTTTTTTTTCCGTGGCGCTCGCTGTTTTTTGGCACACAGAGAGTGGGGATCGGCGTATAACACGCACCCACGATTTTCCCCTGATTTTAAGGGGAAAAAAGTGCGTGTTATACGCCGATAAATAATGTATATAACTAATGAAATAAAAACTGAGAAGTAAAAAAAATAAAATAACAGAAAAAGATGACATCTAAATCAAGAAAGAATAAGCCATAAAAGATAAAAGTAAAATCAGAATTAAAAATAGAAAGTAAGGAGTAATAGAAGTAAAGAAAAAATAAATAGAAAAAAGGAAGGGGGGGTGGGAGAGGGAAGACACAAAGATGTCGGACAACTAAAAATAAAGCAAAATGGAGCAGGTTGATATATGGGTAAACAAAAAAAAAGGGGGGGGGTAATTAGGAAGTAGAGAGGGGGAAAGCGAGAATAGAAATAGAAGGGCAGAAGACAGGAAGGAAAGGACTAAAGAAGAGAAAGGACAGTAGGTAACAAGGCGAGCGAGAGTCAAAGCGGCTATGGGTCAAGGGCTTTCTAGCTCCAAGGTAATATGCATGGGGGAAGGAGAGGGTCATAATCACATAACCTACACATAGTAAAGACTAATATTTCACCCCCCAATGTTTAATGTACTCAAGGCTCACCACCGCACAATAGTCAAAAGGGCAAAGAAGGAAAAGGAAGAAAAATGAAACCAGTAAACCGATGGTCCTGATGTACAGGTTACAATCATACAATCAGCCAAGTCAACAGATCAATTATATCTTGTTTAAAAAAACATGTAAATGATAGGTTGGTGTTGCGTCCCCCGGGGTGTACTGTACTAAGGGTGTGAATCCAGTAGGCCTCACGTTGTAAAAGACGACGGTCACAGTTTCCACCACATGCTCCATGCCCCTCACTTCATGTATTTGATGTATTTGCTTAACAAAATGTACAGCCACCGGTTTCTTCAGATCAATCTGTACGCCTTCATCAGTCTTGGACAGGGCTACCCTTATGTTGATAAAATAGAGAGGTAGGGTGCTACTACCCAATAAGATCGGACATTTTTTTTTATTCCAGACCTACCTGGGTGCGGAAAGGCAGTCGCACAGCTTCCATAGCAATCATGAGAAAAGATGCTTGCTTGCTCTTTAACCGCTTCTGGACCGCCAACCGCATATATACCGTGGCAGGGCGGCCCAGCTGCACAAAATCACATACCTGCATGTTATTTTGTGCACGTGGTCTAGGGGGCGTGCGCATGCGCTGCCGTAGCCCCGCTCCTGCTGTGATTGGAGCAATTGCCGCTGGGACTGGCTGATCGTTCAGAGGAGAGACGGAACCGTTGTAAACAAGGCAGACCGCTGTCCAGTCAGAGAGTAAAAGAGAGATCTTGTGTTTCAGGTAAGCTGAAATACGGATCTCTCTTTTCCTCCCATACATCCACTCCACCACACAGTTAGAAAGCATTCCCTAGAGCAGTGTTTCTCAACTCCAGTCCTCAAGGAGCCCCCAACAGGTCATGTTTTCAGGCTTCCCATTATTTTGCACAGGTGATTTGATTCATTTCACTGCCTTAGTAAATTACCACAGCCATTTCATCTGAGGGAAATCTTGAAACTGGACTGGAGTTGAGAGGCACACAGTTAACCCTTTAATCCCCCCTGGTATTAACCCCTTCCCTGCCAGTGTCATTTATACAGTGATCAGTGCATTTTTTTTTTTTTTAGCACTGATCTCTGTATTGGTGTCACTGGTCCCCGAAAAGTGTCACTTAGTGTCAGATATGTCCACCGCAATGCCGCAGTCCCACTAAAAATCGCCGATTGCCACCATTACTAGTAAAAACAATTAAAAAAATTAATTAATTTAGTCCCTAAATCTATCCCATAGTTTGTAGACGCTGTAACTTTTGCGCAAACAAGCCAATCAATATACACTTACTGGGATTTTATTTCCCAAAAATATGTAGCAGAATACATATTGGCCTAAACTGATGAAGAAATTAGATTTTTTTTTTACATTTTTTTATTGGGAACGCTTTATAGCAGAAAGTAAAATATACAGTTGGATCTTGGATTACCAGTATAATCTGTTCCAGGAGAATGCTTGTAATCCAAACTCGCATATCAAAGCGAGTTTCCCCATAGGAGTCAATGGAAACGAAGATAATTTGTTCCACAAGGACTTCTATTGCATGCAATGCTGCATGTGGCCACAGGTGGGGGGGACCCGGAGAGACTCGGAAATAATCGGAGACCGCTCGGCTGCACTCGGAAAGGCTCCGAAACACTCAGGAACCTAGTATTTCTGAGTATTTCTGAGTATTTCCAAGCGGCTCTGAACGGCTTCGAGCGTCACCGGTGCCCCTGCACCTCTGGCCAAATGTGGAACTGCACACCGCAGAGGCTTGAATCCTGCTCGTTTTGAGAGACAACACTCGCAAACCGAGTCAGAATTTTAAAAAAATAATAAGCTCGTATTGCAAAATGCTCCTTAACCGCGGTACTCGCAATCCGAGGTTCCACTGTATTGTTTTTTAGTCAAAATTGTCTGTCTTTTTTTGTTTATAGCGCAAAAAAAAACAAAAAACCCAGAGGTGATGAAATACCACCAGAAGAAAGTTCTATTTGTGGGGAAAAAAGGGCATCAATTTTATTTGGGTACAGCGCCGCATGACCGGGCAATTGTCAGTTGAAGTAACGCAGTGCCGTATCGCAAATAATGGCCTGGTCATGAAAGGGGGTAAAACCTTCCGGAGCTGAAGTGGTTAAAATTTTCAAAATTCTTGATTCTCCATAGTTACATAGTAGGTGAGTTTGAAAAAAGACACAAGTCCATCAAGTCCAACCTATGAAAGACACAGGAACAGACAGCAGATGTGAACGCGTTTCGGCCTTGTTCACTACAAATGCAATGTACAAAAATGCCACAATATATATATATATATATATATATGTGTGTATAAACCCCTCCTGGCAGCACATGTCATTAACCACTTAAGGACCGGAAGGATTTGTCCCCTTAGTGACCAGGCCATGTTTTGCGATACGGCACTGCATCGTTTTAACTGACAATTACGCGGTCATGCGACACTGCACCCAAACAAAATTTATGTCCTTTTTTCCGCACAAATAGAGCTTTCTTTTGGTGGTATTTGATCACCTCTGCGGTTTTTATCTTTTGCGCTATAAACAAAAAAAGACCAACAATTTTGACTAAAAAAACTATATTTTTTACTTTCTGCTATAAAGCATTCCTAATAAAAAAAAAAATGTAAAAATCTAATTAAACAAATCAAATATAAACAAAAACATTTTGAAAACAAAACAATATTTTTTACTTTTTGCTATAATATATATCCAAAAATTTTTTTAAAAAACTAATTTTTTCATCAGTTTAGAACAATATGTAAAAAAAAAATCGCAATAAGCGTATATTGATTGGTTTGCGCAAAAGTTATAGCATCTACAAAATAGGGGATATATTTATGGCATTTTTATTATTCATTTTTATTTTACTAGTAATGGCGGCGATCAGCGTTTTTTAGCGGGACCGCGACATTGCGGCGAACAGATCGGACACTTTTGACACTTTTTTGGGGCCATTGACATTTATACAGCGATCAGAGCTAAAAATAACCACTGATTACTGTGTAAATGTCACTGGTAGGGAAGGGGTTAACACTAGGGGGGCGATCAAGAGGTTAAATGTGTTCCCTAGGTGTGTTCCAACTGTATGGTGGATGGGACTGACTGGGAATAAAGAGAGATCGCTGTTCCTAATCACAGGCCCAGCAACCTGCCACCGTATTATGACGGCGGCTGGTTGGCAAGTAATTCATTTGCCAATTAACCACCACCGAGAGCAACCATACCTTGCGCAGAGACAGTCATATTCCCTGCAGGCTTCCACGCCAGGTTGTCTGATATCTCATTAGGGAGCTCAGCAACCTCCCATATGTGAGCACACCATTGCAATTTACCTTTTCATCATTTAATTCATCCACTCATTTGTCAAAATACTACATCATAAGGTACTCTCCTGTGGCCTCTGTCTCTTTTTCTTTTTTTTGTCCTTATCTTTGGAGGCACCACAGAGTTCCACCCAAAAGTGGAACTTCCGCTTTAAGTAATGCTCGCCCCCTGACATGCCACAATTGGCATAATTTTTTTTGGGGGGGGAGTGGGTACCTCGTTTTGAGTGGGACTTCCTGTCCCACTTCCTGCTTCCACCTTCTGGCTGCCTAGGCGACTCCTCCTCTCCCCCTAGGCGTCCCCTCCCTCAATGCAATCTTCTGGGACATGTCACAGGTCCCAGAAGATTGCCTGGCCACTTCCCACCCCGCCTATAGCAGAATGACAGCCGGCGGTGGTTCAGTTATCCTGACTGGGCATCATATGACGTCCAGCAAGATAACATGCCGGCACGCGCCCACGGACACACCGCATCTCCAATCGTGATAAGGAGCCTCTTACCACGTGATCAGCTGTGACCAATCACAGCTGATCATCGCGTGAACCAGGAAGTGCCAGCCGATCGGCGGCTCTCCCTGTCAGAGGGGGGGTCTGTGCTGATAATCAGCACATTGATTATCAGCACAGCCCCCTCAAATGTGCCCATCAGCTGCCAGTCAGTGCCCATCAATAACATCTGTCAGTGCCAATCAAAGTGCCAATCGGTGCCCACCACAGTGCCAATCGGTGCCCACCACAGTGCCAATCAGAGCCCAGCACAGTGCCAATCAGAGCCCAGCAGTAACACCTCTCAGCACCTCATCATCAGTGCTGTCCATCAGTGCCATCTATTAGTGTCCATCAATGCCGCCTGTCAGTGCCCATTAGTGCTGCCGGTCAGTGCCCATCAATGCCGCCAGTCAGTGCCGCCTGTCAGTGCCCATCAGTGTCACTCATCAGTGCCGCCTATCAGTGCCGCCTATCAGTGCCCATCAGCACCGCCTGTCAGTGCCCATCAGTGTCACTCATCAGTGCCGCCTATCAGTGCCGCCTATCAGTGCCCATCAGTGCTGCATATCAGTGTACATCAATTCTACATATCACTGCCCCCTCATCAGTGAAGGAGAAAACAATTTTTTTTGACAAAAATTAAGAAAAACTTTTTTTTTTCCCCAAAATCTCAGTATTTTTTAGTTTGTTTAGCAAAAGATGAAAACCCCAGAGGTGATCAAATACCACCAAAAGAAAGCTCTATTTGTGGGAACAAAATGATAAAAATGTAGTTTGATTACAGTGACAGCGCTGAAAGCTGAAAATTGTCCTGGGCAGGAAGGGGTGAAAGTTTCCGGTATTGGAGTGGTAATAAACTGAAAAACAAGTGGAACTCCGCATCGCGGCGATCGGTGGAGCGGTGTGTCAGTCTGACCCACACCGCTCCACCGATCTTGGTAAAGAGCCTCCGGCGGAGGCTCTTTACCACGTGATCAGCCGTGTCCAATCACGGCTGATCACAATGTCAATAGGAAAAGCCGTTGATCGGCTTTTCCTCACTCGCATCTGACAGACGCGAGTAGAGGAGAGGCGATCGGTGGCTCTCCTGACAGGAGGGGTCTGTGCTGATTGTTTATCAGCGCAGCCCCCCCTCAGAAGCCCGCACTAGACCACCAGGGAAGCCGCCAGGACCACCAGGGAAGGGGGCAAGATGTGGATAGCCAGGTATATACCCCATGGCCATTCACATGTGCAAATTATGCCCAATCTGTGCCAATCAGTGCCCACAAATGGGCACTGACTGGCACAAATATATATCAGTGATGCCCAGCAATGATACCCATCAGTGTCATCAGTGCCACCAATCAGTGTCATCAGTGCCACCCATCAGTGTCCATTGGTGCCACCTGTCAGTGCCCATCCATGCCCACCTATCAGTGCCCATCCGTGCCACCTATCAGTGCCACCCATAAGTACCCATCAATGCCACCTACGAGTGCCCATCAGTGCCGCCTATGAGCGCCCATCAGTACCATCTATGAGTGCCCATCAGTGCCGCATACCAGTACCACCTATCAGTGCCACCTATCAGTGCCCATCAGTGCCGCATACCAGTACCACATATCAGTACCCATCAGTGCCACCTATCAGTCCCCATCAGTGCCGCATACCAGTGCCCATCATCAGTGCCTGTCAGTGTCACCTCATTGGTGCAACCTCATCGGTGCCCATCAGTGCCGCCTTATCAGTGCCCGTCATTGAAGAAGAAAACGTACTTATTTACAAAAAATTTTAACAGAAACAAAGAAAAACTTGTTTTTTTTTCAAAATTTTCCGTCTATTTTTATTTGTTGTGCAAAAAATAAAAACCGCAGAGGTGATCAAATACCACCAAAAGAAAGCTCTATTTGTGGGAACAAAATGATAAAAAATTAGTTTGGGTACAGTGTTGTATGACCGCGCAATTGTCATTCAAATCGCGACAGCGCTGAAAGCTGAAAATTGGCCTGGGCAGGAGGGTGTCTAAGTGTCCGGTATTAAAGTGGTTAAACACCATACATGGATAGACATAAATCAATCAAAAATACAAACATAATTGGTTACATGATCAAAAAAGGACATTAAAATCCAAGAAAATAACAATACAAAAGCTAAAGCTGAATAAACAGAAAAACATACCCCTTTGTCGCTCCTGTGTTTTCTCCTAAAAGGGCCTGTTGTTTTTCCGACATGAGAGTGAACATGGGCATTTGAGAACGTACACCGAATAATCAGTGTTACAGTTCAGATATTCATGGATGCGATAATGGATCCCTTATGTGGGTGTGTGAAATGTTCACCACATATAAGAGAGTTGGAAATGTTAATGTCATGACGTGAGGCCTACTGGATTCACACCCTTAGTACGGTACACCCCGGGGGACGCAACACCAACCTATCATTTAAATGTTTTTTAAACGAGTGATAATAGATCTGTTGGCTTGGCTGATATTATGATTATACCTATACAATCAGGACCATTGGTGTACCGGTTTCATTTTTATTCCTGTCCCTCCTTTTCCCTTTTTTTGACTATTGTGCGGTGGTGAGCCTTGAGTACATTAAACATTGGGGGGTGAAAAATGAGTCTTTACTATGTGTAGGTTATGTGATTATGACCCTCTCCTTCCCCCATGCATATTACCTTTAAACTAGAAAGCCTTTTTGTTTTTCCCATTTTTTTTTTAACCCATCGATCACCCTGCTCCACTTTGCTTTATTTTCAGTTGTTTGGCATCTCTGTCCTCTCTTCTTCCTCTTCCTGATTTTTATTCTTTATGGCTTATTCTTTCTTGATTTATATTTAAATCTTTTCCTTTTATTTTTACTTCTGTTTTCATTTCATTATTTATATACATTATTATTTTTTTTTCATGAATCTTTTGTTTTATTGCTATTATTTGTGATTTTATTTTTTCTATCTTTTTTTTTTATCAGATTCTTTTTATTTTCTTTTGCAATTTACAATGAATACAAAGACATTATACAAAATACATCCCCTAAAACACCAGACATACTACAAAGCAAAAACTAAACAAGACAAAATAAACCCACCCCCCAGGCCAAAACCAAGCACCCACCTTTGGAGCACAAAACCTATGAGAATTTTTCTTTTCTAAAAAAAAATAACAATTAATGCTTACTAGGGATGAGCTTCGTGTTCGAGTCAAACCCATGTTCGACTTGAACATCATCTGTTCGGTCGTTCGCCGAATTGCGAACGATATGGGCCGCTCGCGGAAAAATTCAAATGGCGCGTCACGGCCCATAATTCACTGCGGCATCGCAGTGCATTGCTGGCTGATGATTGGCCAAGCATGCATTATGACCCGCATGCTTGGCCAATCAAAGCGCCGTCTGTACAGAGAGCTGTAATTGGCCAAAGCCAGGGTGGCTTTGGCCAATTATGGCTCAGGGGGTTTAGTACACGCCCCACACTATATAAGGCTGCCTGCATGGCGGCCCTGTGTAGTGTGTCCTGGCGTTCAGATAGAGAGATAGAGAGAGAGACAGTGTCATTTGATTTAAGTTAGATAGATTAGGCAGGACAGTCAGTCAGTTAGCTGCACTTACAGTGTATTGTGTATATATATGCATCCCAGGTGTTGTGTGTGTGTGTGTATATATATATATACACTGTATTCAGTTTAGCTAGATCCGTATTATCTTCCTACTGACAGGCAGGCAGGTGTTGCTACAGTATTTACAGCTACCTGGAGAAAATTGCTGGTGTTCTTCTGATCCTATTAGTACCACAGTCAGGCAGCTACAGTATTTACAGTTCGTGTAGTGCGTCCTCTGCACAGTGTTCAGCTAAAGCTACCTGTAGAAGATTGGTGGTGTTTTTCTGATCCTATCACTACCGCAGGCAGCTACATTATTTACACGTTAGTGTAGTGCGACTTCTGCACAGTGTTCAGCTAAAGCTACAAGTTAGTGTAGTGCGACCTCTGCACAGTGTTCAGCTAAAGCTACAAGTTAGTGTAGTGCGACCTCTGCACAGTGTTCAGCTAAAGCTACAAGTTAGTGTAGTGCGACCTCTGCACAGTGTTCAGCTAAAGCTACCTGTAGAAGGTTGGTGGTGTTTTCCTGATCCTATTACTACCGTGGGCAGCTACATTATTTAAACGTTAGTGTAGTGCGACCTCTGCACAGTGTTCAGCTAAAGCTACCTGTAGAAGGTTGGTGGTGTTTTCCTGATCCTATTACTACCGTGGGCAGCTACATTATTTAAACGTTAGTGTAGTGCGACCTCTGCACAGTGTTCAGCTAAAGCTACCTGTAGAAGGTTGGTGGTGTTTTCCTGATCCTATCACTACCACAGGCAGCTACATTATTTAAACGTTAGTGTAGTGCGTCCTCTGCACAGTGTTCAGCTAAAGCTACGAGTTAGTGTAGTGCGACCTCTGGACAGTGTTCAGCTAAAGCTACAAGTTAGTGTAGTGCGACCTCTGCACAGTGTTCAGCTAAAGCTACAAGTTAGTTTTTTGCAACCTCTGCACAGTGTTCAGCTAAAGTTACCTGTAGAAGGTTGGTGGTGTTTTTCTGATCCTATAACTACCACAGGCAGCTACATTATTTACACGTTAATGTAGTGCGACCTCTGCACAGTGTTCAACTAAAGCTACAAGTTAGTTTTTTGCGACCTCTGCACAGTGTTCAGCTAAAGCTACCTGTGGAAGATTGGTGGTGTTTTTCTGATCCTATCACTACTGCAGGCAGCTACATTATTTACACGTTAGTGTAGTGCGACCTCTGCACAGTGTTCAGCTAAAGCTACAAGTTAGTGTAGTGCGACCTCTGCACAGTGTTCAGCTACAAGTTAGTGTAGTGCGACCTCTGCACAGTGTTCAGCTAAAGCTACAAGTTAGTGTAGTGCGACCTCTGCACAGTGCTCAGCTAAAGCTACAAGTTAGCGTAGTGAGACCTATACACAGTGTTCAGCTAAAGCTACCTGTAGAAGATTGGTGGTGTTCTCATACTAATAATACTACAGGCAGGCAGTTGATTTTGCTAGCTGCAGTATCAGTATACACACACACATATATATCCCAGTTTAGTGCAGCTACATCTTACTGCAGGCCATTAGTATGTCTGGAAGGCCAACGAGGAGAGGCAGACAGTCACAAGCCAATAAAAGAGGGCAAGCAGGCTCTGTGTCTAGAGGCAACAGTGCTGGTCGTGGACACGGTGCATCCTCATCAGCACGTGGCCGTGGGACACGCTTGGCCTTTTTTTCGGCAGCTGGCCGCGTTGAGCCACAACATGCAAAAGACTTGTTCGAGTGGCAGTCATGTTGCCCCTGCTGCAGCATACTGCCAGGTTTGCTCCAGTGATGAGGAGGGAGGGGATGATAAGGTCACTGACTCTACATGGGTGCCTGATAGGAGAGAGGAGGAGGCACATCACCAACGAGGCAGAATGCCCTCCAGGGGCCAGCTTAAGGGCAGCACACTGACTGCATCACACCGCAAAGCTCCGCATGTGCAGGGCGCTGCTGTCACTGCGCGTTATTCCAAAAGTTCTTTGGTGTGGGCCTTTTTTGAGACAAGTGCATCAGATCGCACCGCTGCTATTTGCAACATATGTTTCAAGCGTATCTCGCATGGCCAAAACATCTCCTGCTTGGGCACCACATGCTTGACCAGACATATGTTGACCTGCCATGCAGTTCGTTGGCAACCGTACCTAAAATACCCACACCAAAGAACAAAGAGGACCTCTCCTTGCTCCTCATCAGCTGAGATCTCCAACCCCACTATACCTTTAGTCCTCTCTGAGACCTGCACTGTGGAATTAGGTGTGTCACAGCCAAGTACTTGTGGGCAATCTGCTATCGGTACACCGACGTCAGATTGTACCAGGAAAATTTCCCTGCCCCAGCTGCTGCACCGCCGAAAGAAGTTCGCTCCCAGCCATCCACATGTCCAGCGGTTGAATGCTAGCTTGGCAAAATTGCTAGCACTTCAACTGCTACCTTTTCAGTGGGTAGACTCTGCCCCTTCCGTGAGTTTGTGGAAACGCAAACGCCACTTTTTCTCACGGAAGGCGATTCCGGCTCTCTACCGGCATGTGGAAGGCAATGTCTTGGCCTCGCTGGACAGGGTGGTCAGCGGTAAGGTGCTATTACCGCTGACTCATGGTCCAGCAGGCATGGACAGGGACGTTACCTAAGTTTCACGGCGCATTGGGTGACTCTACTGGCAGCTGGGAAGGATGCAGGACAAGGTGCAGTAGTGTTCGAGGTTGTTCCGCCACCACGCCTCCAAAATGCTACTACTGTTGATTCTGACACACCTCTCTTCTCCACCCCCTCCTCTTCTTCTTCCTCCATGGCCTCTTCCTGTGCTTTGTCCTCAGAACCAGCGGTGCTCCGTAGGCGTTCAAGGGGCTACGCAACTACGCAGGCCAAAAGATGCCATGCGGTGCTTGAGCTGGTGTGCTTGGGGGACAGGAGCCACACTGGGGCAGAGGTTCTGTCAGCTCTGCAGGGGCAGGTTCAGAGGTGGTTGACGCCACGCCAACCTAAGGCAGGAATGGTGGTTTGCAAAAATGGCACCAACCTCCTCTCTGCCCTCCGACAGGGACAAATGACCCATGTGCCCTGTTTGACTCACGTCCTTAACTTGGTGGTGCAGCGGTTCTTGGGCAGGTACCCGGGCTTACAGGATGTCCTGAGGCAGGCCAGGAAAGTCTGTGTGCATTTCCGCCGGTCATATAATACCAGTGCTCGGCTGGCAGACCTCCAAAAGGAATTTAACTTGCCCAAGAACCGCCTAATCTGTGACATGCCCACCAGGTGGAACTCAACGTTGGCCATGCTGCAGCTGCTGCACACGCAGCAGAGGGCCATCAATGAGTACCTGTGCGGCTATGGCACCAGGACAGGGTCAGGGGAGCTTGTTTTTTTTTTACCCACGCCAGTGGGCCATGATCAGGGATGCATGCACTGTCCTGTCACCATTTGAGGAGGCCACGAGGATGGTGAGCAGTGCCAGTGCATGCATCAGTGACACTGTCCACCTGTTGGAGCACACGCTGCGTGGAATAATGGAAAGGGCACTTGAGGCAGAACAGAGGCAGGAAGAGGAGGACTTCCTTAGCTCTCAAGGCCCCCTTTATCCAGACAGTGTTCCTGCGTGCCCGCTGATCACACAGGAAGAGGACGAGGAGGAGGAAGAGGAGGATTGTGTCAGCATGGAGGTGGAGCCTGGCACTCCTTAGTGACCCAGAGGACTCCAGACCGAATGCCTCAGCAAACCTATGTTGCATGGCCTCCCTGATCCTGCAAAGCCTGCGGAAGGATCCTCATATTTGTGGTATCAAGGAGAGGGATCAATACTGGCTGGCAACCCTCCTTGATCCACGTTACAAGGGTAAGGTTGCGGACCTTATCTTGTCGTCGCAGAGGGAGCAGAGGATGAAACGTCTTCGTGAGACCTTGCAGAAAGGTCTGTGCAACGCGTTCCCAGAGACTAGGAGGTTACAAACTCCTGTTCCTGGACGTGTTGCTGAGGCTTCGGTCTGTCAAAGAAGGAGCGGTGGAGAAGGTGGCCATCTGACCGATGCGTTCAGACAACTTTTTAGTCCGCAGCCCCAAGGTATGATCGGTTCCAGCAACCATCGCCAGCGTCTGTTTTACATGGTGCAGGAATACCTAGGGGCAAATTCTGACTTGGACACCTTCCCCACCGAAAATCCTCTGGGTTACTGGGTCTTGAGGATGGATCACTGGCCAGAGCTTGCACAGTATGCAATTGAGCTACTGGCCTGTCCTGCATCCAGCGTTCTTTCGGAACGCACATTCAGTGCTGCTGGAGGCTTTGTAACCGATCACAGGGTGCGTCTGTCCACCGACTCGGTCGATCGGCTGACCTTCATAAAAATGAATCAGTCTTGGATCACCACCAGCTACCAAGCACCTGATGCTGATGTAACCAAATTATTTTTTTTTGAAATGTCAGATCCCTTCAAGACTGCCTATTCTGATGCTGAGTGACTATCCTGTTATGCTGAGTGACTATCCTCTTCCTCCTCAATGATCATGCTGATAGCTTGTAAGAACATTTTTGGTTCTGAGCGTTGCCACCAGTGCCTAAGGCCCAATTTTTCAGCCCCTGTTTAACAGGGGAGTGTAATTACAATTTTTAATGCAATACTTTGCAGCAGGGCTCGTTCCTGCGCTCCAACTAGAGTATCTGTGAGGACTTACAGTGTTGTGGCACCAGCACCAGTGCCTAATGCCCAATTTTTCTGGCCCTGTTCAACAGGGACATGTAATTACAATTCTTGATCTAATATTTCACAGCAGGGCCCGTTCCAGAGCCCACCAAGAGTAACTGTGAGGACTTATAGTGTTGTGGCACCAGCACCACCACCACCAAAGGCCCAATTTTTCTGCCCCTGTTCAACAATTCTTGATCTAATATTTCACAGCAGGGCCCTGTGAGGGCTTACAGTGTTGTGGCAACACCAACACCTAAGGCCCAAATTTCTGCAGCGTATATAGGGCAGGACCCTACTTTCAAACATCCAACTTACAAACGACTGCTACTTGCAAACGGAAGGAGACAATAGGAAGTGAGATGAAATCTACCCCTAGGAAGGGAAATTCTCTCCTGTAAGAGTTAATATGGGAAAAACGTGTCTCCTCTCCACTGATGCTTTATCAACAATCCTTGTTTCACTAAAAACCCCACATTTTCAAAAAACATTTGTCATTGGGACAGAAAGTGAGGTGAAATCTTCTGAAGAGGAGCACAGACAGCAAAACAAATGTTACAGGGGTGATAACCCTTCCCTATGTTTTCCAAAAAGATTAAAAATAGATTTTTTGGCTGGAGCTACACTTTAAA
The DNA here is from genome assembly GCF_042186555.1 of Aquarana catesbeiana. Lineage (NCBI taxonomy): Eukaryota > Metazoa > Chordata > Amphibia > Anura > Ranidae > Aquarana > Aquarana catesbeiana. The sequence continues at coordinate 639,509,863 of NC_133328.1, forward strand.
AATGTATCAGTTTAAAATTACAAACAGATTCTACTTAACAACAAACTTACAGTCCCTGTCTTGTTTGCACCACCTGTATACTGCTGTTCAGAGTATATAGGGCCTGGGGGCCCCACGCCTTTCCTTTTTTAATTTGGGTGCGGGGTTCCCCTTAATATCCATACAAGAACCAAAGGGCCTGGTAATGGACTGGGGGGTACCCATGCCGTTTGTCTCACTGATTTTCATCCATATTGCCAGGACCCGACATTACATTAAAGCCACAAGCAGTTTTAAATTACTTTTATTCCTTTAAAAATTACATTTTGTGCAAGGACTGTTCTAAGCACGGGAAACACGCGCCACTTTACAGGCATACTATAGAAACCCCCAGGTACGATATTTAAAGGAATATTTCCCTTTTTTTTCACTTTAAGCATCAATAAAATCACTGTTCGCAAAAAAATGTCAGTTTTTAAAAGTTTTTTTTGCATTGATACATGTCCCCTGGAGCAGGACCCGGGTCCCCAAACCCTTTTTAGGATAATACCATGCAAATTAGCCTTTAAAATTAGCACTTTTGATTTCGAACGTTCGTCCCATAGACGTCAATGGGTTTCTAAAGTTTGCGCAAATTTTCGGTCCGTTCGCAGGTTCTGGTGCGAACCGAACGGGGGGTGTTCGGCTCATCCCTAATGCTTACTAAAGTGAACTATACATATCAATAGGATATACCCATTAATGAAAAATGTCTATATATAAACAAAGTCTAGTATATCCTATCCATATAGATATAAAGCAATACTTATCTGTTCAGATTGATCTATACCGCTTATAGGAGACATGGCCTCAAGCCACCGTGACCAAATATTCTCAAATTTACCCACAGAGTTCCTTAACCACTTCAATACCGGGCACTTACGCCCCTTCCTGCCCAGGACGATTTTCAGCTTTCAGCGCTGTCACACTTTGAATGACAATTGCGCAGTCATGCAACACTGTACCCAAACTAAATTTTTATTATTTTCTTCCCACAAATAGAGCTTTCTTTTGGTGGTATTTGATCACCTCTGCGGTTTTTATTTTTTGCTAAACAAACTAAAAAAAGACCAACATTTTTGAAAAAAAATATTTTATTTTTAGTTTCTTTCATAAAATTTTGTTTTCCCCTTCACTGACGGGCACTGATGAGGCGGCACTGATGGGCACTGATGAGGCGGCAGTGATAGGCTCTGATGAGTTGGCACTGATAAAGTGACACTGATGGGCACTGATGAGGAGGCACTCATATGTAGAATTGATGGGCACTGATAGGCGGCACTGATATGCAGCACTGATGGGCACCAATAGATGGCACTGATAGGTGGCACTGATGGGCACTGACAGGGGGAACTGATGGGCACTGACAGGCGGCTGTGATGGGCACTGACAGGTGGCACTGATTGGCACTAATAGGCGGTACTGATTGGCACTGGCAGGTGGTACTGACAGGTGGCACTGATGGGCAGCACTGATGATTAGGTACTGAGAAGTACTGACAGGTGTTACTGCTGGGCAGTGATTGGCACTCTGGTGGGCAGTGGCACACTTTATTGTTGTGGCACTTTTGGGCACTGATTGGCAGGTGATTGTTACATTTGAGGGATCTGTGCTGATAATCAATGTGCTGATTATCAGCACAGACCCCCCCTCTGACAGGGAGAGTCGCCGATCGACTCTCCCTGTCAGCGCGAACCAAGGAATGCCATTTACCGGCACTTCCTGGTTCATGCGATGATCAGCTGTGATTGGTCACAGCTGATCACATGGTAAGAAGACTCTGACAGAGGCTTCTTATTAATACGATCGGAGATCCGGGGTGTCAGACTGACAAGCCGCACTCACGATCGCCACGATGCATGCCCCCACGGGCGCGGATCGGCATGTTATCCTGCTGGACGTCATATGACGCCCAGTCAGGATAACAGAACCACTTCCCGGCCGTCAATCCGATATAGGCTGGGCGGGAAGTGGTTAAGAAATTCGTATGTCTTTCAAAAGAAATAATCCAATGTTAACCCAAAAAAAAAAAAAAAAAGATGGATCCTGCTCCTTTAAAGCATGTTAGATGACACAGTGCTTGTCATTTGGGCCCCTTTAACACCTAAAAAACCTGGCTGATCCTGCCAGTTTCTCCCCTCCCTTCTGTAAACTGACCACGGTGTATCATGGCTGCTGATACCAGACACTGTGGTCAGTTTACGTGCCTCTGTCATCAGTAGCCTGCTATCTGCTCTCCTCTCTGCTCCTGTGTCCTCCTCCCCCTCCCCTCTCTGTCTGTGTGTGAGCCCCACCTCCCCCGCCTGCTTCTCTCATAACACTGAGCCGTATACACCATCAGCACTGCCTCCTATTGCAGTGTCCCCCTCTTTGAATGATTTATAAAGATAAATGTTGTAAATACCTCATTTAAGAGCTGAGATTGCGATCACATGACCAGCCAGCTCTCTCCTCCTCCCCTCCAGACTGACATCAGCAGAGGAATATCAGCCCCGCCCACTGTATCTCTCAGAGGAGGAAAGGAGAAAGCTGGCCAGTCATGTGATCGCAATCTCGGCAGTGAAATTAGGTATTTGCAGCATTTATTTTTATAAATCACACACAGAGGGGGATACTACAATAGGAGGCAGTGCTGATGGTGTATACAGGTTAGAGCGGCTTAACAACCACTTTAAGTCAAAAATCCAATCAGATAAAGTCGGAGGATAAGGGGAGGTCCCCTTGAGGGCAATCTGTCTAAGAGCCACAAAAAGAGCACGCCTAATAGTATTTACAATAGGAGGAGTATAAATATGAGGATCATGGTAACTTAGTAGGCACGAAAGTGGTTCAACCAAGATATTAACATCCATCAAGAGTACCAACCACCTCTGCCCAATATCTCCGGAGTTTGGGGCATCGCCACTGGAGATCTATCAATGTACCTGTGTTGCCACACCTTGCACAGGTTGGAACAGGTTGCAAACCAATATTATCCAAAAATTCTATATACCCTATGAAGAATAAAAATCTGAGTTAGTCTATGTGATGGAGAAAAAGAAACGCGAAGCGAAGATCGAAGAAGTATCTTCAGGAATAGGGACAAGATCCTGTTGTTCCCACCCATCCCTAGATCAAAATATTTTTATTATATTTGCTGAAGATTTTGGCTGATGTGCCCGATCAAGCTAAACAATGATGCCAGCACTACTGTCGCTGGCGATAATTTAACACCTGATGTATATACTGTGGGCAATCCAGCTTATGCAAAAACACAATGCTGTGTGATATCTGTAGGTGATTACTGGCTTTTTTGGTGGGACTGATGACGTCATATTGTAACAGAATTTCATATTAACCAATATATATTTTATGTTATTCATATTATTATTCATATTATTATTATTATTATTATTTAGTAGTGGTTTTATCAATATTATTATTCAATAAGTTAAGCAATAGTTATTAATCTTTAACCACCTCATTACCGGGCCTATTCTGGCACTTCTCTCCTACATGTAAGAATCATAATTTTTTTGCTAGAAAATGACTCAGAACCCCCAAACATTATATATGTTTTTTTAGCAGACACCCTAGGGAATAAAATGGCGCTCATTGCAACTTTTTATCTCGCATGGTATTTGCGCATTAATTTTTCAAACACCTTTTTTTTGGAAAAAAAACGGTTTCATGAATTAAAAAATAACAAAACAGTAAAGTTAGTCCAATTTTTTTGTATAATGTGAAAGATGATGTTACGCCGAATGAATAGATACCTAACATGTCACGCTTTAAAATTGCGCACAGTCATGGAATGGCGCCAAACTTCATAATTTAAAAATCTCCATAGGCGACGCTTTAAAAATTTTTACAGGTTACCAGTTTAGTGTTACAGAGGAGGTCTAGTGCTACAATTGTTGCACACACTCTAACGCACGTGGTGATATCTCACATGTGTGGTTTGAGCGGCGTTTACATATGTGGGCGGGACTTACGTGTGTGTTCGCTTCTGAGCGCGAGCTACCAGGGACAGGGGCGTTTTTTTTTTTTTTTTTTACTTAATTTTTTTTATTTGTACCCTTTTTTTTACATTTTTTTTTTTTGATCACTTTTATTCCTATTACAAGGAATGTAAACATTCCTTGTAATAGGAATCTATGTGACAGGTCCTCTTTATGGAGAGATGCGGGGTCAATAAGACCCCACATCTCTCCTCCAGGCTGGAAAGCATGAGATCGGGAAAAAAAAATTTACCGATCTCATGCTGACAGCCGCGATCGCGGCTTCGTTTATTTCCGGGTACCCGGGCGTGATATTATAACGTCGCGCCCGGGCCTCCGACGGTCATAGAGATGACTGGTGACCATTTGGTCGCCGGCCGATTCTTTCTCCAGGCCCCTGATGGCACGGGAGAGCCTGGAGAAGCACCGGATGGCGGCGGGAGGGGGGATGTCCACTCCCGTCGCCTATAAGAAAGATCAAGCAGTGGAACTGCCGCTATGATCATTCTTATGCGCCGTACACACGGTCGGATTTTCCGACGGAAAATGTGTGATAGGACCTTGTTGTCGGAAATTCCGGCCGTGTGTGGGCTCCATCACACATTTTCCATCGGATTTTCCGACACACAAAGTTTGAGAGCAGGCTATAAAATTTTCCGACAACAAAATCCGTTGTCGGAAATTCCAATCGTGTGTACACAAATCCGACGGACAAAGTGCCACGCATGCTCAGAATAAATAAAGAGATGAAAGCTATTGGCCACTGCCCCGTTTATAGTCCCGACCTACGTGTTTTACGTCACCGCAATCAGATTGATCGGATTTTTCCCGACAACTTTGTGTGACCGTGTGTATGCAAGACAAGTTTGAGCCAACATCCGTCAGAAAAAATCCTAGGATTTCGTTGTCGGCATATCCGAACAAAGTCCGACCGTGTGTACGGGGCATTATTGTGCACAGAATCGCTGGCTGAAAAGAATGATATCTGAATGATGTCTGTAGCTACAGGCATCATTCAGATATCACCCCACAAAGACAAGGATGTTTATATACAGTGGCTGGTTTTGAAGTATGTATACTATATTTTCCATAGATTTAGAAAGATTTCATTTTAAATGTTGAACTTTAGATGACCTCTCTGATTCTTTCTCATACTTTTTATAAGATAGTTTACTGGGTGAAAGTTCATTAGGATAGTTCATTTTTAGTTTTTAAGTAAGCGCTAATTAGAAAAGAAAAACACTTGACAGCAGATAAATCAGAGAGATAAGATAAGAACAACTTAAACAGGTGGTTAAAATAATTATGTGGAATACAGGAAAGTTATGTACAGTACATTAATTAAGTTTGACAGGGTCAAACAAAGGTCTGCTTGTGCCCTTATTAAAACTGTTAATATATATTAAATAAGGAATTACTGATATATGTATATATTAACAATTAGACAATATTGATTAAAGTAATTGGCTGTGTATGGAATGCATATATGTGTATGTGCATATATATATATATATATATATACAGCCAGGTCCATAAATATTGGGACATCGACACAATTCTAATCTTTTTGCTCTATACAGCACCACAATGGATTTGAAATGAAACGAACAAGATGTGGAGACTTTCAGCTTTAATTTGAGGGTATTTACATCCAAATCAGGTGAACAGTGTAGGAATTACAACAGCCAAATCAAATGTTGGGAACATCCTTAAAAAGAAAGAACGCACCGGTGAAACCCAGCGTCTGGTGATGTCTATGTGTTCCAGACTTCAGGCTGTAATTGACTGCAAAGGATTTGCAACTAAGTATTAAAAAGTGAAAGTTTGATGGATGATTGTTAATCTGTCCATTACTTTTGGTCCCTTAAAAAGTGGGAGGCACATATACAGACTGTTGTAATTCCTACACCGTTCACCTGATTTGGATGTAAATACCCTCAAATTAAAGCTGAAAGTCTGCAGTTAAAGCACATCTTGTTCGTTTCATTTCAAAACCATTGTGGTGGTGTATAGAGCCAAAAAGATTAGAATTGTGTTGATGTCCCAATATTTATTATATATATATATATATATATATATATATATATATATATATATATATATATATATATATATATATTTATTTATATATTATGTGGATGATACATTACCTTTTGTGAAAACCATGTATGTATCCATGCACATAGAATTGCATAGTGAAAAACCAAGACATAACACATAATGGTGGGGTCATTGAAAGTTAATTCGCCCAAAGTTGTAAATCTGTCTTATCAGAACAAGGAGGGTTTGATTAAAACAGCTGGGTGCCATACCGTCTCTACACAGGTGTTTTTAATTGGACAAAAGCAGTTATAAGTCACTTTAATGAACATATAGGAATTCTGGGAGTGAATAAGTTTGTCTGGTTGTAGAACAGGTGTCAGAATTATGGATAGTTTCATTGACGTAGATCTTAGCGACCAATCATATCTAGGAGAGATGGTTAAGATAAGGCTTGTAAAAGGGTATATATATATGCAAGCTCTATAATTGTTAGACAGACAAGTCAGATAGGAGCTCATAAGGCTGAACTCTATTAGGGCGTACACACGGTCGGACTTTGTTCGGACATTCCGACAACAAAATCCATGGATTTTTTCCGACGGATGTTGGCTCAAACTTGTCTTGCATACACACAGTCACACAAAGTTGTCGGAAAATCCGATCATTCTGAACGCGGTGACGTAAAACACGTAGGTCGGGACTATAAACGGGGCAGTGGCCAATAGCTTTCATCTCTTTATTTATTCTGAGCATGCGTGGCACTTTGTCCGTCGGATTTGTGTACACACGATCGGAATTTCCGACAACGGATTTTGTTGTCGGAAAATTTTATCTCCTGCTCTCCAACTTTGTGTGTCGGAAAATCCGATGGAAAATGTCAGATGGAGCCCACACACGGTCAGAATTTCCGACAACACGCTCCGATCGGACATTATCCATCGGAAAATCCGACCGTGTGTACGGGGCATTAGACTGCTGCCCTATTGCACGGGTCATAGAGGTCAGAACCAATAGGCAAACATCTGTCCGTAACTTGTCTCCTCGTATGAGTCAAATAGTGAAAACTTCTTGACTTGTTCCAGAGTGTGGTCTCAGGTGAATTTCCCTCACAAACTTGGTCGAGCTGGAACCCAAAACCTGTGAAGGGATCAGACCACCGGAGACCATTACCGTACGAGGGAATCTCTGAGCACACGAGAATCCTTATTCCAAAGTCCTCCGTCTGTTGACAGAGGGCGGTTGACCGACTGCTCCCTATCAGGTAACTGGTTCCCAAGAATTGGCAGAAAAGACCTATTATGGTCTAAGGTAAGAGCAATTCACATTTGTTTCAATTTGGTTAAAGGATAAGAATACCAAAATCTAATATGCTTGCATTGTAAGAAGCTGTATAAATTAGACCTGTATCTTGTAATACTTTGAGCATAAACCTGTATGTTCCCAGCTGTTAATAAACCTGCATTGCTGAAGTCCTGCCTGGTTCAATACTTTACTATTCGACTTCATTTGGTGGCCCGTATGGGGACAGCATAACCTTAACTCCGATCTTGCCTAACTCCATGCTGGTAAGGCACTGAGCTCAACACAATATTGTGCAATATATCAAGTTAGAAGACACCTATTATTAGCTCTGCATTGTGTTGTGCCGTGTTTTGCTAGCGCTAGGAGGGGCAGGTGGTTGTTGTTGGGGTATCGCTGTCCACCAGGCAGATCTTTGTGATAGCATGTTGGGTTTTCTCAACTGTGGGTGCCTTAAGATGCATTGTACAGGATGAGATACCCTGGATGGAAATTTTTTAAAAACATTTTTTAATTTGTTATTTATTTATTTGTTTTTTTATTTTATCTTATTTCTTTTTATTTTTTTTTATTTTTTTATTTTTTGTAGGGGTACCCCTGTAGAGGATTAGTTACCTTCTATGTAAACCTAGGTTCTACATGCATGTTGGTTCCCTGGACTGCAAAAATTAGTCAGGAAGAGGTTTTGGGGATTTAAGGCCCCTGGAGAACCTACGTTTACATGCATGTTGGTTCCCTAGACTGCAAAAAATTAGTCAGGAAGAGGTTTTGGAGATTTAAGGCCCCTGGAGAACCTACGTTTACATGCATGTTAGTTCCCTAGACTGCAAAATTGAGTCTGGATGAGGTTTTGGGGATTTAAAGACCCCTGGAGAACCTACATTTACATGCATGTTGTTTCCCTTGACTGCTAAATTTTGTCTGGATGAGGTTTTGGGTATTTAAAGACCCCTGGAGAACCTACGTTTACATGCATGTTGGTTGCCTAGGCCGTAAAATTCAGTCCTGAAGAGGTTCGGGATAATTAAATCCCTTGCAAGATCTATTTTTATTTATTTATTTATTTTTATTATTTTTTATTATTTTTTTTTTTATTCTTGGAGGTAAGTAATGTCAGACCTTTCTTGGTGGGAAAAGGCTCAGCATATTGTAAAGGGCGTAATTGTTCCATACACTAGAGAAGACGCTTGTGCAGAATTGTGGTTTTCTAGGACAGTGATCCTTGGGTTGGAAATAGTGTGTCAAATCCTTCCTCATAGAATTGGGGACATCCCGGCCAGGATTGAATACGGATATCCAAGGGATTATCTGTTAACTGCATTAAATCTTGAATCATCTTTGTTAGATAATATATATCCATTAAAAATCAACTTACTTGAAAACCAGCCTGAAGGTAGACGGTTACCTAATCTATGGGCAACAATTGACGCTGTGAGGGAGGAAGTAATTAATGTTCATACTCTAATGTTTGAGGGAATTACACACAAATATAGTACCATTACACGCCTAATTGTTAAGATCTAACTAATAATCTCATGAAAACGTTTGAATTTGTATATATATATTGTGTTTGACTGTACTAAATGCATTTATATATGTACTAAATGAGCTAAGATCAGGTTGAGACATTCCTGATCCCTGTGGCAAGCAGGGCTTGGCGGGATACTTGTCTCATAGTAGCGTTTCTGTAAAGAGACGTAGGGCCTTTCCTCACGGTGCCATTGGGCTTTACTCCGAGCACTGCTACTTACTAACAATTTTGTGAATACTAATCATTTTGTAAATATAGAGTCAGGATTTTTTGTTTGTAAGTATGGATACTCCATTAGATAAAGTCAGGGCTTTTTTTTCAGCGGGAACGCGGGGAAAGCAGTTCCGCTACCTCAAGCACTGAATGTGTGCAATGACAAGAGGTGTTGGGGTGTGATGGAGGGTATCTTTTTTTGTGTGGCGGTTTATTGTTAATGGTGGGGGGATCTTTTGTTGATGGGGGTCAATTGTTGCTGGAAGGGTGTTAGAGAAATTATACTTTAAATGTCAGTTATGAAAAACGCCATTTTGTTTATCATGGCCTAGAAATAAGCTATGAATTTATGATTTAGCTATACATAATATGGAGTCAGCACTATTTTAGTGATAAGAAGCTTAGATTTGCAGTTTTTTGAATATATCCTGTATTTTTGTGTTGGCTTGGGGAGTTTTCAAGTCAGTATCCTGTAACCATTGTTAGATGAAGATAAAGTCTTTCCTGTTGTGTGAAAATACATGAGACTGGGCATGTTTTAAGACAGGAAAGGGGGGTGTCCAGGGCTTATAAAAAAGACATGTACCACAGTATTTTCCTTAGAAATGATGATGACTGCATGAACATGTAATGCTATTCATTTCTCTTGCATATGCAATAAATATTACCTTGATTCCCGAGGACGGTCTGAGACGGTGAATTATGCCCCTAACAATTTGGTCCTTCGAACAGCCGGGAGTCCAATTTCCCCAAGACGCACTGGACCAACTCAGTGACCGATGACCGTACGGCAACACTGTAAGTCCTCCGTCTTACATTAGACGTTAAAAAGAGGCCGGTCCGCTGAACTAGTGCCTCCCGGGCAGCGACTTACCGGATCAGCACAAGAGACCGCTCTCGGGACAAGGTAAGATTTTTATTTTATTATTAACCTTTTGTGTTAGACTTGATTAGGAATTTGATGAATAAGGGATTTGAATGCATACATACAATATAGAGATTGATGGAATGTTTATCTGTTTCTGTCCTATCTGCTTTACTCTTGTTGAGGGGAAATAAGTGGTCACGTATTCCCCGTATAGATCCGTCTGTGGCCATCCTGGATGGGCAGACCTAGTGACTAGCCCGCGTTTTGGGAAGACACGGGCGACCTGGCGGCAGTCGAGCACTGCGGGTGTTCTCTCTTGCGTGTTCTTGTTTGTTTCTCCGGGTTAATTGTCATTTGATATAGGGGTATGGTCCCATACTAATATCCGGGTGCAGATAAAGGAAATTTGTCGGTTTGACAGCCTTGTAAACTGCAAAAATTCCCGTGGGGACACATAAATACTCCTAGATCAAAACCTAAAGAACCCCCTGGTGATACAAGGGCGTGGCCTGATAGATTTACAGGCATATAAATACCCGTGGATCAAAAATACTCCCAGATAAAAAAACCTAAAGAACCCCCCGTTGATACAAGGGTGTGGCCTGATAGATTTCCAGGTAACAAACAGAGGACATTTGGCGGACCCACAGTGTTCATGCCAGCCTCATATGTTGTATTAATCCTGAGCAGGCACATAAATACCCTTGGATCAATGACTGAAATATTAAATGTTTTGATAGGATGAAAGAACAGTCAGGAGAACTCAGTCTCCTTGTAATTCTGTAAATGCTCTCTACAAGTTAGTGAAGTAACGATGAAAGAACAGTCAGGAGGACTCAGTCTCCTTGTAATTCTGTAATTCTCTAAGACACCAGTGTTTTAGCAATACACAATCTAGAAGTGATATATCATGACTAGAAAGTCTTTGAGTGACTGCAAGTGATAAGATACTGTGTGCGTGTGTTGTGTCATTGTGAGAAGACATTAACAAAAAAAGAGCTCCGTGTGCACGATAAACAAAATAGGTATGATCCATGGAAAATCTGTTAGTATGAATGAAGATGCTAAGTATATGTGTAGTCTAGACAAAGAGAATGTGAAATTTCTTAAAATGTGGAAAACAAAGTATGATTTTGATGCGTTTTTAAATAAGGATTGTTGTGTAATACTGTGTAGAAAGCTTAAAAATGATGCCGGCACGAAAATAGGAAAACAGAAGAAATTAGGCCTTCCCCAGGCAAAGAAATGGCTTGAGGAGGCTAACCATAGGTTAAATTCAGAAAACCATAAAAAGACTATGTTTTTGAACAAAGAGGAGGACAATAATATGACCGTCCTCTGAAGTTTAGTTCAGCAAGTATTGACTGAACAAAACGTAACAAACCAAATGCAACCTGACTCTCCACTGTTTGTTGTTCCCCCGTGTTCACCTGGGTCACCCGCAGATGCAACCGATTCTCCTATGGCTGCAGCTAAACCCCCTCTCAAGATGACTCTTGCTGTCCAGAGGAGTCCACAAGGGACGCCCCTTACAGCAACTGTTACAAAATTTTTCGGGGACCTGGTGAACAAATTGATATCCCCCTCAGCTGGGGAACAAACAGAATGTGGAGAGGAAGAGTTTCCACTAATTGAAGTTCCCAACCCTAGGGCAGGACAAAATGTAGGAGGTATAGTAGTCCCCAACACTATGATGGTATATCGCCCCTGGACCCCCGAGGATGTTAAAAAAGCTACTGAAGGGATATCACATCCCAAGGTCAACATAGCTCAAATCAAGGATGGTATCATGGGAATGATTGCTAACTATCATCTTAATGGGAGGGAAATAGAGCAGGTCATCAGACAGATCCTGGGTCCTGACTGGCATCATGTAGTGGGAGATTGGAGTGGATTAAACAACCAGGGAGTTGTGTTGCCTCATGATGATGCAGCACTCGAAAACAGGAGAAATGCTCTTATAGCAAAGATAGAGAATAGATGGATACGTCGAGCCGACTGGTCCATTATAAATCGGTATGTGCAGGGAGAAGAGGAAACAGTGGACAATTTCATTGTTAGGATGAGGGAGATTTTCAATAATCACTCAGGAATAGAAGTCCCAGTAAATCAAGTAAACGATAGCCCATATGTGCAACAGCTAAAGAATGCAATCTTGAAGGGGCTTCTTGCCCCTATATCAAGTTTGTTACCAAACACATGATCAACCATAGGATCTGCAGACTTCAGGAGCTGATTGAGTATGCGAGGCATGCTGAGCAGCACTTCCAATCAAAAAAAGAGAGTAAAGAAAGGGAAAGTGCTTATGGTAGGTGAAGGTAATGATGTGTATGTCATTGAGAAGGAGAACAGAAGGATGGGAAACACCTGAACAAGGCCCCGCATTCAGGACTATGAGGGGAAAAAGAAGAGAGGGGAGTGTTTCCTGTGAGGTAAAAGAGGTCATTTGGCAAAAGAATGTAGGTCAAACAGAGAGGAAGAAGCATGACTAGAAGATGTTGGTATGTCTGCAGAGAGAGAGATACAGAAGAAAATGATGAGAAAGAATCTGAAATTTTGGATGTGTGCACTGTTGAAACTTGTTTGCATGCTAAAGTCAAGTCAGAAATAACCTTGGTTGTGAAGGGTATATGGCTAACATTTCTCTGTGATACTGGGGCTTTTAGGACCCTAATACACCCGCTGGATATGAAAAAGGTAAAGAAAAAGGTGTAGTATATGTAAAATATGCAAAATGGGTTGATGCACCAGGAGGTCATGTCTGAAGGCCTTACTGTGGAAGATCCACAGACAGGTAAAAAGGCTCAGTGTAAAATTGTAATTTTGACTAAATGTCCTGTTAATTTGTTGGGTAGAGACTTGTTGCACGCTCTTCATATTTCTGTCGTACCAGTGGAGGGAGGTCTCAAAGCCCATCGGCTGCGTGAAAAACAAATCACAGCCGTGGATAATGAGCCCTGATACTGGTACAGCCTGGAATTTGTAAACTGAGGGATTAAATATACCCAAAACCCTGGCAGAAATAATTGACGAAGAGTCTGTGAGGAAAAGGTATAAGGTCCAGACAAACCTCTATTGCACCATGTACTACAGAAAGACCTCTGGGCCTGATAAGTCCTATGAGAAACAGTTAATGAGTCTCACTAAAACTGAAGTATTCTTTAAAAGCCTGGACTGTGATAAGGAAGGAAATATCGTGGCTACTTGTCTCCTACCACAGCCTATGCTGCAAATATACAGGCAGGATACTGTCCTTGTGTTTCGGTCACCCAGACTCCCAAGGTATCATGGCATGAGTTAGGAGAACTTATCACGAACTGGGTCCAACTGACAGATGAGAAACTAAAATACAGAGGGATTCAGAGGTATAGGAAGCATAAGGGAGGGAAAGATGGGTGGAGACTCGTGCATGATTTACAGGCAGTCAATAGGGCCTTATTACCGAAGGCCCCGGTGGTCCCAGACATGCATGTCCTCCTGAACGAGCTCTACCCAGAGAACAAGGTATTTTCTGTTATCAATAACAGTAATCCTTCTTTTCCATTCCCTTACACAAAGACAGTCAGTTCTGGTTTCCATTTATGTACACGAAAAAAAAAAAAAAGGTACACATACACTAGGTTATCCCAGGCATATTATGAAAGTACCAACTACCTTCTCACAAAGAATGTCCAATAATTTGTCTCGGTTTGTACCTCCCAGTGTGAGTTAAATTCTCTTGTATGTGGATGACATTCTGGTAGTAATGTATGTAAAATTACCATGGTTCTGATGCATTTCCTCGCAGACCAAGGTCAAAAGGTCAGCAAAGACAAATTACAACTGTGGAAAGAAAAGGTGAAATACCTGGGTTACATTTTATCTCAAGAAGGTAGACTTTTGCATGAGATCCAAAAAGAGGCCATCCTTCAAGTCCCCAAATCACATACCAAAAAATAAATGATGTAATTTCTTGGCATGGCAAATGTCTGTAGAGCATGGATAGCAAATTATGCTACGGAGGTGGCGCCTCTTTCTGATCTCATCTATGGTTCACTAATGTCTGCAAAAGATTCCATTCAGTGGAATGTGCAAGCAGAGGATGCATTTACAAAAGGTAAAGCACCTCATTGTGGGTTCCTCTATGCTCGGTCTTCCCAATTACAGTAAAACCTTTTATCAGACTGTAGATTGTAAGGAAGGATCTCACTGATGTTCCCTTTCTAGATGCTGACATTACCTTTTGTGTTGATGGGTCTTGTAAAAAGGACAATAAAGGGGTACATCAAACGGCATACACTATAGTAACACATGACCAGGTAATTGAAGCCAGACCCCTTCCCAGTTCCTACTCTACACAACAAGCTGAAATTATTGCCCTATCCAGGGCCTGTAGTCTAGGGGAAGGGAAGAAAATAAATATTTATACAGACAGCCAATATGCTTGTTCTACTATACACATATTTGCCCAGCAATGAAAAAATAGGGGTATGATTACGTCCACAGGTAAACCGATCTCTATCAATCTCACATAGAGATCTTATCCTTGCCCTTCTAGAAAATGTACAAAAACCAACACAAGTGGCTATTTGTAAATGTACAGCACACAGAAAGGGAACAGATCCAATTACTGTAGGAAATGCACTAACGGACAAAGACCGCAAGGGAAGCTGCTACAGGACCGCAAAAAAACACATATACTATACAGGTCCCCAAGAAAATGATGAGGTACGGACAGCTATTGATAAAACATGGTTATCAGAAATGCAGAAAACATCACCGGCAGGTGAAAAACAAAAGTGGTTATCTAAAGGGGCAATGCTGGTCAATGGTATATACACAAGTACAGAAGGTAAACCCATCTTACCTACATCACTGTTTAGATATGCTGCGTTATTGAGCCATGGGCAAGCCTATATCTCAAAAGGAGGGATGGTACAGGTGATCAACAAGGTGTTTACAACATATGGGTTTACGAACGACTCTAGAAATTTTTGCCTCACATGTCCGCTTTGTACCAGATACCATGCTCAAGGTGCCCTAAGACCCTTAAGAGGTCATTTCCCACAACCCTCTTGTCCCTTTCACACGATATGCATGGATTTTATGATTATTGTTGTTTATAAAGTGGGTGGAAGCTTTTCCTATGACACACCCAAATGGGCAGTCAGTAGCCAAAGTACTTATTAAAGAGGGAGTCCACCTAAACCGCCTAAAAAAAAAATATTAAAAGCCAGCAGCTACAAATACTGCAGCTGCTGACTTTTAATAAATGGCCACTTACCTGTCCCAGGGTCCAGCGATGTCGGCAGCCGACGCCGAGAACCCGCTCAGTTCTCGGCAGCTGCCGCCGCCATCCTAGGTGAGGGAATCAGGAAGTGAAGCTTTGCGGCTTCACTTCCCGGTTCCCTACTGCGCATGCGCGAGTCACGCTGCACATCGTAACTGGTCCCCGCTATCTCCTGGGACCTGTGTGTTTCCCAGGAGACAGCGCGGAGGGACAGGAAGAGGCATAGACTCCCATGGGAGTCTATGCCGGAAGTGGGTGCAAATACCTGTCTTAGACAGGTATCTGCACCCCCCTCCCCCCTGAAAGGTGCCAAATGTGACACCGGAGGGGGGGAGGGTTCCGAAAAGCGGAAGTTCCATTTTTGTGTGGAACTCCGCTTTAAAGAGGTGATCCCATTTCATGGGATCACCTCTGTGATTTACAGTGACAACGGTTCCCATTTTGTAAACCGAACAATACAACAAATTGGTAAATGGTACAATATTGACCTAAAAAAAAAAACACTGTGTCTACTACCCACAATCTGTGGGCACAGTGGAGAGACACAATGGTACCTTAAAGAGTAAACTAAGAAAATTGTTGGAGGAAACAGGGAAAAAAAAATGGGTTCAGTGTTTGCCAATGGCATTGCTGAGTATAAGAATTACCCCTACTGCTAAAGGACTAACACTGTATGAAATGCTGTATTGTAAACCTTATTATATTCCACAACTAGCCACCGTTCCTCTCCCTGAAGAGGAAATAGACTTGACTTGTATAATAAGAATGTTTTCATAAAATATAACTGGGTCAGAATGTGTAAATGAGAAAAAGAGCTACCCTAAGACTAAAATGTAAAGTATACCCCCATCAGTACAAGCATTACCAGGAAATTTTACTTGTGTCTCTAACAATGACAGTAATGGTACAAATGTTGGCACCCTATCCCCTGAATACTGTGCAACTACAACCCTTGCTACAGACATTAAGTATGAACTAAAATGGTTTCAGGAACAGAAACGGCAATTGGCTGATGTTTGGTGGCTGTGTGGAGATAAGAGACTAAGGCCCAGACTACCACCTAGATGGGAGGGTAGTTGTGCCCTTACCCGATTGCTGCTACCCTTTTATATAGTTCCTATGAGTGACAAATCAATGAAACTACCAGGTAAATACTTTTTTAAACAAATTAAGCAAGAAACACCACAAGGCTCATTTGACAACTGAGTGTATATAGACGAAATAGGTGTTCCACGAGGAGTTCCAGATGAATTTAAAGCGCAGAATCAAATAACAGCAGGACTCACCTCACTCTTCATATGGGTCCAGCCCAAAAAGAATGTCGACTGGATAAACTACATCTACTACAACCAGCAGAGGTTTGTGAATTACACCAGAGATGCTATGAAAGGTATAGCAGCATAATTGGACACCACCTCTTTGACAGCGTGGCAGAACCGTATAGCGTTGGATGTGTTGCTGGCAGAAAGGGGCGGGGTATGCAAAATGTTCGGCACCTTCTGCTGCACTTTTATTCCAAACAATACGGCACCTGATGGGAGTATCACCAAGGCCTAACAAGGCCTACAAATGCTATCCGAATAATTAGCTGAGAACTCTGGTGTAGAGAACCCCCTGATGAGACTCTTTGAAAAACGGTTTGGTAAATGGGTTGATCTTACAAAAAGTTTGCTTATCTCTATTGTCATGGCAGCCGCAGTTCTTACATTGTGTGGATGTTGCTGCATTCCCTGTATTAGGGGAATTCTTCAAAGACTGATTGACACATCTTTATATAGGGCTTATAAAAAAGACATGTACCACAGTATTTTCCTTAGAAATGACGATGACAGCATGAACATGTAATGCTATTCATTTCTCTTGCATATGCAATAAATATTACCTTGATTCCCGAGGACGGTGTGAGACGGTGAATTATGTCCCTAACAAAGGGATCTACTGTTGATTAAGGGGTCTATTGTTGCTGGTTGCTGGAGAGTCTATTGGTGTTGGCCGCTGGGAGATTTGTTGTTGCTGCTGGGGGCTATTGTTGCTGGGGTGGTCTTTTGTCGTTGGGTTCCGTTGTTGCTGGGGGGGGGTCTATTGCTGCTGGCTGTGGGGGGTCTGTTTTATTGCTTTTCTTGTTACTATTACCGAGTCCCTACAAATTACTTAGCATGGCATAATGATACTTGTCTCTGTATTCTAAAGGGGTCCTACTGGGAGGTGGTGGAACCAGGGGTAGTGCTTGGAGTTGGGTAAGGGATGGAGACGCAAACTCCTGCACCTATTCTCTGAGGGAAAAAAATTCTGGATAAAGTTATTAAGCAATACCCAGACAGAAAACAGGATATAATCAAATATGATGAGAAGTGGCAGGAGCAGACTAGGGGGTTAACCCTAGCCTGGCCAAAAAGGGGAACTTTTAATTCAAATACACTTAGTGGGCTTCACACATGGATAGAAACTGTAAAAAAAAAGGGCAAACACAAGATACATCATTCAGGGATACTTAAACTCTGGCACACTGTAGCCCGTCAGGCGACACAGGATGTGCGAGTGTGCAGCCTGACGGACAAGGGCGTGGCACATGATTGTAATCCCCCCCTTATCATGAGACCCCCAAGGGATTATACCCTGAGATAGAGGTGCCCGCTGTGGCTTTAGGATACAAAGCTGTGCAAGTTTTAGCTTCTTCCCACGAGCCCTTGCAAGGACCCTCAGCCCCTATAGCAAATCAGCCTCAACCACTGGTTTGTAGTACCCCTAAACCCTCTTCTATAAATAGAGGTACTTTTGATTCCACATTGACAGAGGGTTCTAGAGACAACGGAGGTGATGGGGGAGACAGTGATGTTTGGGTAGATGCTTCAGCCCTGATAAAACTACGGGATGTAAAGGATGATTTGCACGGAGTCGTCCGACGACTTATTGGCATTCATCATCTAAATCTATCTTGGTACTGATACAACAACGCAATCATTGATAAAATTCAATTTTTATTCCATAACAACATACAAAAGGTTATTTTTGAATTTAAAAAAAAAAAGTTTTTGTATAAAAAATACACATATATATATACACCAACTATAACTAACTATTGGCGGGTTCCCCCATCTGGATATGAAGTTATGCTATCCAACGCCAATTTGCACATGGTGAGGTGTTCTGTTGTTAACCCTGCCACTTTTCTTGCCCAGGAGTTTGATGACAAAACACGCCATGATTGTGCTGTATACTCTCCTAACGCACCAAGATAATTTTAATATCTCCGAAGATCCTTTGTCTGCCAGCATTATTGCCTTCTTGGAAGGTTCCGTTCTTCTAGTATTGATCAAAGCACAGGGTTACGGCATACAGGTGCAGCAGTAGTGGCACTTCAGCGTGATTCTTTTGTTGTTGTTTCTCAATGGGCACTACCTAACAACTTTTCTGCTCAGGCTGCCGAATTAATTGCTGTTATTGTTGCTTGATCTAAATTTCAAAATTCACCTCTAACTATCTATTCTGACTCTGCCTATGTTTGCTCTACTATTCATGTTAATGCTTCTGTCTGGGAGCGCATGGGGTTTGTTAAAAGTGATGGTTCCCCTGCACAACATAAACACTTGCTTCAGCAACTTTCAACAGCAGTTACATCACCCTCCCGACTTGCAGTTGTTAAGTACGCTGCACATACAGGGGGGGAATGATGTCATTAGCCGAGGGAATCACATGGCTGATGCAGCAGCCAACGAGGCAGCTTACATGGTGACACCATATTATTATTATTATACAGGATTTTTATAGTGCCAACAGTTTACGCAGCACTTTACAATATAAAAGGGAGACAATACAGTTATAATATATTAAGATACAGGAGGATTAAGAGGGCCCTGCTCAGAAGAGCTTACAATCTAATAGGGTGGGGCAGGTGGTACAAAAGGTTGTAACTGTGGGGAATGAGCTGATGGAAGTGGTAGGAGATTGGTTGGAGACTTGATAGGCTTTCCCAAAGAGATGAGTTTTCAGGGATCGCCTGAAGGTAGCAAGAGTAGAGGATAGCCGGTCAGGTGGAGGTAGCGAGTTCCAGAGCATGGGAGAGGCTCTGGAGAAATCCTGGAGATGAGCATGAGAGGAGGGGACGAGAGAGCTTGAGAGTAGGACGTCTTGAGAAGAGCGGAGAGGACGGTTTGGGTGATATTTGGAGACAAGATTGGTGATGCAGCTCAGGGCAGAGTTGTGAATGGCTTTGTATGTTGTGGTTAGTATTTTGAATGTAATTCGCTGGGTGATTGGGAGCCAGTGTAGGGATTGGAGGAGAAGGTTGGCAGACACTGAGCGGTTGGTAAGGTGGATAAGTCTGGCAGCAGCATTCATGATAGACTAAAGAGGGGAGGGGTCTATGGAGAGGTAAGCCAATGAGAAGGGAGTTGCAACAGTCAAGGCGAGAGATAACAAGGGAGTGAATGAGGAGCTTGGTGGTTTCATTTGTTAAAAAGGGGCAAATTTTAGAGATGACACCTTACCCAGCATACATTATGAACATAACACCTGAATCAGTAGAATCTAAATCAGGATCCTCAAAAGCTGAAAATGTTCAAAGTCTTTTAGAATGTCAGACAAATGCACCAGTGGCAGAAAAAGAGCCATGGAAATCTAGGGGTTGTATACTTTGCCCTGCCACAGGATTGTGGAGACAAGCGGGGTCAGGAAAAGCGGTGCTTCCTCAATCATTACTTTCTGTAATGCTGACAGAATTACACTTACCAACTCATGAGTCAAAAAACTCACTTATGGCACAGCTCAGCATAGAACGGTATGTCCCTGATTTAGCAGAGCAAGTCACTTACGGTACTTTTTACACAACTGTGCCATTTGCCAAACATACACACCAAGTCCCACGCAAAAGGTGGTTATGTCCAGGGCCGTCTTTAAGGCAGGGCAAAAGGGGCACCTGCCCTGGGTCCTGTCATTGTTCTGGGGCCCAAAGCAGCTGCCTCATACTTGCCAACTATCCCAGTTTAAATTCCGTTGTCCCTTGAAGATTTAGTCCTGTGCTGTGTCCCGATATCTCAGCGTGAAGTGCTGGTACTAATGCTGCCCAGCTCTGCCCTATTGTTGTGTACAGATGACTCACCTGCAGACCCTGTGTTTACGTGTAAATAACCGGCATTCATAAGTAAATACCGGCGGCATTTATAAGTAAATAGTTGCGGCCGGCGGCATTGATATGTAAATGAAGGCGACATTCATATGTATATCATGCCCCCCTGCAGTGAGGAGATGATGTGCTGTAACCTCTAGCAACCAATCAGTGAGCAGTATTACTGTACAGTAATCTCTAGCAACCAATTAACAAAGCAGAAATTATTTGCTGTAACCTCTAGCAACTAATCATTGAGCCGTAATGTGTGCCGTAACCTCTAGCAACCAGTCAGTAAGCAGTAAAGATATGCTGTAACCGTTGGCAACCAATAGCAATCGCTGCCTGATCTGATACAGTAAACTGATTTTAAGTCTAGCTGCTATTTAGTGTATGTCTCAGAGCAGATGGAGAGTGAAATTGCATGGGTGGCGGGGGGCCCCAAGGAAATTTTTGCCCAGGGTCCAATCAGTATTAAAGACGGCCCTGGTTATGTCTACCATTCCAAGACCTCAAGGTCCCTTTATACATCTTCACATAGACTTCATTGATATTACGGAACGATGCCAAAGATATAGGTACATTTTAGTGATAGTCTGCCCCTTTTCAAAATGGATAGAGGCCTGTCCATGTGTACATGCAGATCGCAAAAACAACAGCTAAATGTCTAATCCGAGAGGTGTTTGTTTCCCAGGTTTGGGATTTGCACAGCTCTCAGATCAGACAATGGAAGTCATTTCTCTAATGAAATAATTGCTCATATCTGTACCATGCTTGGCATAAGACAGAAACTGGTGAGTGTTTATCATCCACAATCAAATGGATTGCTGGAAAGGATGAACGGACTGTTGAAAACAAAATTAGCTAAAATCTGCAGGACCACAGGAAAGACTTGGGTAGACTGTCTACCACTGGCATTGTTTAGTCTTATGCCGCGTACACACGAGCGGACTTTACGGCAGACTTTGCCCGGCGGACTGGATTTCGTGAGACAATTCGATGTGTGTGGGCTCCAGCAGCCTTTGTTTTCTCAAAAGTTGGACGGACTTAGATTTGAAACATGTTTTAAATCAATCCGTCGAAATCGAGTCCGGTCGAAAAGTCCGCTCGTCTGTATGCTAGTTCGACGGACAAAAAGCCACGTTAGGGCAGCTATTGGCTACTGGCTATGAACTTCCTTGTTTTAGTCCGGTCGTACGTCATCACGTACGAATTCAACGGACTTTGGTGGATTGTGTGTAGGCAAGTCCGTTCATTCAGAAAGTCCGCTGTAAAGTCCGTCGAAAAGTCCGCCGGGCAAAGTCTGCCGTAAAGTCCGCTCGTGTGTACGCGGCATTAGAAATACAAGAGCTAGAGAACATCATTTAACACCACACCACCAAATTGTGACAGGCAGAATTATGCCCACTCCTCGGCCCCTTCTCTTCCCCTATGCTAGGATACAATCCGACAAGAGGGAGGAGCCACTGGAAATATCAGAGGAAGACACCGATATCCCTTTCCCGGTGGCAATTTTCCACTGACCATCACACATGTCTGATGACCTGCTGAACAAAGTAAGTGCTCAACCCTTATACAGCTGCATTCATGTCTCCGCTACACCCTTTTTTTTTTTTTTCTTCTCATTATTTCTTCACTTACCACATTACATTATTTATGTATTCAGGGATTCCCAGTTTTCGTGGGTAATATACATACATCCTCAATTTATGTTCGGTCCTTGTGTGTGCGGGAACCTGGGGACCTGGCTGCATTTTATTACAACCTGAATTCTTCCTCTTGAGCTAAATGAATAAGGTTTATCAGAACTGCAATGCAATGTGCCTGAGCACATGTGCCGAAACACCGTTAAAGAACGAGACCTAACCAAAAATGTTTCCATTGTAACAGCAAAATGATTGCTGTTGAGCCCCAAACCTAAGTTACATATGGGCCCAAGTCTCTGACCAAAGGGAAGTAAAGTCCAACCACCTCACAAAGCTAAGTCAGACCACTTTCATTCAACCGTCAAATGGTGCAGGGTCTACTGGTCTAGTGGGTTTGGGCAATAGCATCAGGTGGGACCTTTCAATGCAAAGTGACATCATCTGATAGAATATTTCCAGCAAACAAGGTATACGCACCCGTTTGCTCTCCTTGCTCAATGGTTCCAACAGAGCAGGGCTCCCGGGTTATCTCCCTGTCCACCTGTGATGAGCCACCTCCTCACAGCACTCCAACCTGGGCAAGCTCCATCACCTTTCGATACCAGCGTATACCCAGGTTGGAGTCCTGTAGTGGGGAGGTGGCGAGGAAGCATGGATCAGTGCATATATCTTGTGTGTGGGGGGTGCTATAAGGAGGCACGGAATGCTTGTGCTCTCAAAGAATAAAGCGACAAAATCCTTTTAATCTCAAGCTGGGTAGAAGTCAAGGCAGCCCGAGTCTGGGATCCAGAGGGCTCCACAGGGATCATTTTGATAGTTAAAGGCCCATCACGTTACTGTGCTGTGGTAACATGCACAGTAGTGCTGGGCCAAGGTCATCTAAAGCCCAGGGCAGGGCTGGTGCATGGGTTTTTGACACCCTAGGCAAAACCTCATTTTGCCACCCCCCCCTTGGCTCCACCCTCTTTTCCCTGCCCATGTAAACCCCACCTTTTTAATGAAGCGCCCATCAAATGCAGCCTCACCAGCGCCCATCAAATGCAGCCTGCCTCACAAGCGCCCAACAATGAATGTTTGCTTGCTTACATTCATTCGGGAGTCGGGACACCGACACAGTGCTCCGCAGTGCCCCCGACCCTATGTGCGAACGGAGCGGCGGCCGCCTGCTGATGATGAGACTTAATTGCTTGCTGCAGAGAGGAGAGAGTAGAAAAAACAGTGGCCGGGCGCCCTAGGCAGTCTAGTGGTAGCACCGGCCCTGGCCCAGGGGGAACATGCCAAACTGCGCCCCCCCCCCCCCCCAAAGATGTATGAGGCTTATGTGTCAGTAAATCCGCCCCCCCCCCCCCGCCTGAAATAAAAAAAATTGAGCACTAATCTGCATGCTTACCCCCAAGCATAAATCCCCCCTCCTCCCTAAAAAAAATGCTCCTCCTAACACGAATCCTCTACCACCCAAATTTCACCTCCGTGTACACATCCTCTCCCCTCAGGACAAATCCCCCCCATTCCTTCTTCTAGTACAATCCCCCCCCCCCAAATTTCCCCTCCTAGCACAAATACCCACAAACAAAAAATGTCCCCTAATAGTACAATTCCCCTCCCCCTCCCAACACAAATCAACACTTTTAGCACACACCCCTAAATTTCTCCTCCTAGAACAATTCTTACTCCCTGAAGCCCCCCCCCCCCAAATTCCCCTTCCAACACAAATCCCCCCCCTTTAATCTCTCTGCAGCTCCCGCCCGACCTCACATGATACCACATTCGCCCCTCCTGCCCACCCCTTGTCCCGGCTCTGATCCACGGTAATGCATTAGCGGGATGTAGTGCCCGCCGTTCTTTCTTTATGGTACCCCAATGCACTGCTGTATACGGCCAGAAAAGCTGTATGCAACTTTCATGGCGCATTAGGCAGCCAATTGAAAGAAATGGGCTGCTTTAATGCAACGTAATAATGCACAAGCGCTGGTTTGGCACTACAAGGTACCTATGTTTCAGCACTGTTGTTACCTGAACCACCTGCGGACCGCCCACCCGCAATGTACTGTGGACAGGTGTCCTGCACAGGCAAAGCATTGTACCCGTGTGCCCTAAAATCCCTATTTATGGACTTTTTATTTTATTTTTTTTTTTACTAGTAATGGCGGCGATCAGTGATTTTTAAAATTTTTTTGGTCACTTTTTGGGGACCAGTGACACCAATACAGTGATCAGTGCTAAAAAAAAAAAAAAAAATGCACTGTACAAATGAGACTGGCAGTGAAGGGGTTAACATCAGGGGCGATCAAAGGGTTAACCATGTTCCCTGGGAGTGTTTGCTAACTGTGCGGGGGATGATTGCACTGTAGGAAGACAGAGATCCGTGTTCCTGCTTAGCAGGAAAACAAATCTCCATCTTCCTTACTAGCAGAGCGGCAATCTGCCTTGTTTACATAGGCAGACCGCTGTTCTGCCTCCCTCCGAACGATCGCCGGACCCCACCGATTGGCCCCCGCTGTGTCCAATCACAGCAGGAGCAGCCCTTGAAAAATATCACATACAGGTAGAAAATACAGGTGGGGTGGTCCTTAAGCAGTTAGAGTCCACATCTTGGACTATGATAAGGACCATGAAGGCATAACGTGAAACATGGTCACATCCCCCCTCTGCTTTCCGTCTTACCTGAAATGGGGTAAATTTTTCAGGGAGGACCTGTTACTTTTTTTTAATTTAGTACGGCTGAGCAAGTGGATTGCCAGGGACCATCCTCCATTTCTGCAGTTCTTCAGCCAGGTCTGTACTTCCATACGGACCCAAGGCCTGGGGGGGACACTTTAAGAGCCTGTGCATTGCACCCAGGATGCAGCAATCATGGGGGGGGGGGGCAACACTCTGCAGGCCGTAAACGCATATTGGGGTTAATTAGGGTTAGTTTATTAAAACTTTATTACATGCTATTCTTAGTCACGCCGAGATTTGTTTTCTGTATTTTGCAAAAAAAAAAAAAAACTGGTTGATCCTGCTGTGCATCTCCACCTTCTGTCCATGTCCCCAATGCAGCTAGGGATTTTTCAGAGCAGGGTTGGCAGCTCTGCACATGCTCAGTTTTCAGTGCGTTTTTATGCTGAGCATTTCCTCTCTATCACATCTGTGACCATAGAGTGGGCGTATACACAGTGGTAAAGGACAGCCCACTCCCTCCCTCCCTCCTCGTCCTCCTCGCTCCCACTAATCAGCTAAACACAATGGAGGCGGGACATCACATGTAGATTGATGGAGGCTTCGCCTCCCTCTTATTCTTAGACACAGCCTGTGACTGGCAGAAATCCGCCCCCACACCATGTTATTGCCAAAAAATAACAAAGATTTGATTTCAAATATATATTTGTATGCCAATTTAAATTTTTTATTTTTTACTCTGTATTCCAAAGGTTGTTTTTTTTAAATTTTGAACATGTGACCAGCAGCAGAGGAATAGAAGCTCCTCCTACTTATGTTTCCCTGCAGACAGGCTGGGAGAGAGCCGGGTCATGCGACAGCCGATATGACAGCGAGGGGGGCCAATCAGCGGGTCCGGGGGACTTGATGTCTGCCAGCGATCGTTCCTCGCAGAGACAGAACGGAGATCTGCTAAAGTAAACAAGGCAGATCTCCGTTCTAAAAGGGGATGACACACAGAGATCCTGTCTTTCTACTACGCAGAAAGACGGATCTGTGTGTTGTCGCAGGCAGCCCATCCCCCATACAGTTAATAAACACACCCAGGGAACACATTTAACCCCTTGATCGCCCCTGGAGGTTAACCCCTTTTCTGCCAGTGCCAATAGTACAATATCAGTGCATATTTTTAGCACTGATCACTGTAATAATGTCACTGGTTTCCAAAAAAAAAAAAGTGTAAAAAATGTCAGGTATCCGATCTGTCCGCCGCAATGTCGCAGTCTCGCCAAAAATCGCAGATCCCCGCCATTACTAGTAAAATAAATAAATAAAAATGCCATAAATCTATCCCCTATTTTGTAGATGCTATAACGTTTGCGCAATACGCGATACGCTTATTGGGGTTTTTTTTTTTTTTTTTTTTTTACCAAAAATATGTAGCAGAATACAAATTGGCCTAAATCGATGAAGAAATTTGATTTTTTAAAAAATTTTTATTGGGTATGTTTTATAGCGGAAAAAAAAAAAAAAAAAAGTAATTTTTTTCAAAATTGTCTTTCTTTTCTTTGTTTATAGTGCAAAAAATAAAAACTGCAGAGGGGATCAAATACCACCAAAAATAAGCACTATTTGTGGTGAAAAAAAAAATGGACATTCATTTTATTTGGGTACAACGCCACATGACTGCGCAATTGTAAGCTAAAGTAACGCAGGGCCGTATTGCAAAAAAATGGCCTAGTCATTAAGGGGGGTAAATCCTTCCGGGGCTGAAGTGGTTAAAAGAGCAAGACCGTTGCTATAGGCTTAGTAGGCCAGGGCTTGAGAAACCCCAGGCGCCGGGTCACCGTGGTGAGTAGAAAATTCGGCCTGGCACCTGGGCTGTTGTCACAGCTCCAGTGGCTAGCATGAGGGGGTGCAATATTGCTGGGTGTAACGATCGTTTTCTGATGCCGCGGGGGGGGGGGGGGGGGGGGGGGGGGGGGGGGGGGGGGGACTGTGAAGGGCAGGTTAGTAGCAGAGCTGTAGGGTAGTATGAGGGACGAGTCAGGGGAGCAGAGCTGACAGAGGTGGGGTGGAGCCCCTGGCATGAAGCGCTCACTGTGTGTCTCTCTCCTCCCTCCTGCTGGCTGAGGTTCTACATCGAGCTGTCCGGGGAAGACACCCTGCAACAGGAACCGGCGGCTCTAAACAGGCACAGCAAAGGCCCCGAGCCGGACACCACCTTGCAGGGGTTTCCTCGGCTCTAGGCTCTGGTTCCCCCCTGGACGGGCTCCGACTGAGACCCCAAGTCATGTTTGAGCAGCCCGAGAGCCTCTACTTACTAGAAAGTGCGTGTGATCACCTAGTGGGGCTGGGAGATTTTCTTTAAAAAAAAAAATCTGCGATTTTCCTAAAAAAAACTCAATTCACAATTTGAATCGAGTTTTTTTTTTTTTTTGTGGACACCGCACCGGTCCAAGGAGCTGCAGGCAGGAGTTTTTAGGCGAGGCCGCGGCTTCGGCTTAGTCCGCTGCGTCCGGTCTTGCAGACTAGGCCAAAGCCGCGGCCTCGCCTATAAACTGCTGCCTGCAGCTCCTCGGGACCGGCGCGGTGAAAACAAACAAAACAAAAACCATTTGCTTAAATCTTCAATCGATTTGACCTCTCGACTCGATTCAAGATTTAAATCACCATATCACCTAGCACTCCCCGCCAACGCTGCCAAATCAGTGCAGCCTCACCAGTTCCCCACCAGTGCAGCCTCATCAGTGTCACCTCATCAGTGCCCCACCTGTGCAGCCTCATCAGTGTCCCACCAGTGCAGCCTCATCAGTGTCACCTCATCAGTGTCCCACCAGTGCAGCCTCATCAGTGCCCCACCAGTGCAGCCTCATCAGTGTCCCACCAGTGCAGCCTCATCAGTGCCCCACCAGTGCTGCCTCATCAGTGTCCCACCAGTGCAGTCTCATCAGTGTGCCTACCAGTGCCGCCTCACCAGTGCAGCCTCATCAGTGTCCCACCAGTGCAGCCTCATCAGTGCCACCTCATCAGTGCCCCACCAGTGCAGCCTCATCAGTGTCCCACCAGTGCAGCCTCATCAGTGTCACCTCATCAGTGTCCCACCAGTGCAGCCTCATCAGTGCCCCACCAGTGCAGCCTCATCAGTGTCCCACCAGTGCAGCCTCATCAGTGCCCCACCAGTGCTGCCTCATCAGTGTCCCACCAGTGCAGTCTCATCAGTGTGCCTACCAGTGCCGCCTCACCAGTGCAGCCTCATCAGTGTCCCACCAGTGCAGCCTCATCAGTGCCACCTCATCAGTGCCCCACCAGTGCAGCCTCATCAGTGTCCCACCAGTGCAGCCTCATCAGTGCCCCACCAGTGCTGCCTCATCAGTGTCCCACCAGTGCAGTCTCATCAGTGTGCCTACCAGTGCCGCCTCACCAGTGCAGCCTCATCAGTGTCCCACCAGTGCAGCCTCATCAGTGCCACCTCATCAGTGTCCCACCAGTGCAGCCTCATCAGTGTCCCCACCAGTGCAGCCTCATCAGTGTCCCCACCAGTGCAGCCTCATCAGTGTCCCCACCAGTGCAGCCTCATCAGTGTCCCCACCAGTGCAGCCTCATCAGTGTCCCACCAGTGCAGCCTCATCAGTGTCCCTACCAGTGCCGCCTCATCAGTGTCCCACCAGTGCAGCCTCATCAGTGTCCCTACCAGTGCAGCCTCATCAGTGTCCCCACCAGTGCAGCCTCATCAGTGTCCCACCAGTGCCGCCTCATCAGTGTCCCACCAGTGCAGCCTCATCAGTGTCCCTACCAGTGCAGCCTCATCAGTGTCCCCACCAGTGAAGCCTCCTCAGTGCCGCCTCATCGGTGTCCCACCAGTGCAGCCTCATCAGTGTCCCTACCAGTGCCGCCTCATCAGTGTCCCACCAGTGCAGCCTCATCAGTGTCCCTACCAGTGCAGCCTCATCAGTGTCCCCACCAGTGAAGCCTCATCAGTGTCCCACCAGTGCAGCCTCATCAGTGTCGCCTCATCGGTGTCCCACCAGTGCAGCCTCATCAGTGTCCCACCAGTGCAGCCTCATCAGTGTCCCCACCAGTGCAGCCTCATCAGTGTCCCACCAGTGCCGCCTCATCAGTGCCCCCACCAGTGCAGCCTCATCAGTGCCGCCTCATCAGTGCCCCACCAGTGCAGCCTCAGTGTCCCACCAGTGCCGCCTCATCACTGCCCCACCAGTGCCGCCTCATCACTGCCCCACCAGTGCCGCCTCATCACTGCCCCACCAGTGCCGCCTCATCACTGCCCCACCAGTGCCGCCTCATCAGTCTATCTGCTAACCATTAGTTGCAGATCTTAGCTGTGCAATCGGTTGCTACAATAACTGGTCATTAGATTGCACAGCTAAAGTCTGCTGCACGCAGTGGCCAGCAGGGAGGCACGTCTAAACCAGCGTTACCCATCTGGGGTGCTGCAGGCTCAAGACTCAGTTTGCCCTGGATCCGTGTCATGAGCTGCCATGGTGTGGGAGAGCAATCCACAAGCACCATAATAACCAACAATGCTCTAGAGAAGGACACACAGCGTTACTTGTTGTTATGGTGTTAGCGGCCAAGCTGCCCATACCATAGCGATACATGACGCTGATCCAGGGGAGGTGGTATGCAGGGCCACCCCCAGCATTCAGGAGAGGACGGAAGTCTGCCTCCTCCAAACCTAATCCACACCTTCTGCCTCACTGCTGAAACCAGAAAGTAGGGCTTTGGTATCAACTGATACGTTGGATTACAGTAACAGTCTGAGGAACCGTGCATGGAATTCTTCCTTAAGGAATGTGTACATTTCATTTTACGCTACTGAGGTTCGTTAACAATGGGCGCCATAGAGAGAGGATGGAATAGAATTAACCCCTTCACGCTGGCGTAATGAACATATGCGATCTTCTGCTTCAAGTGGTTTTACCTGGGCGACGCCTGCAGATGCAAGCATCACCCCGGTACCATTTTTTAGAGCCGACGGTCGGCTTTCTTGTATTAAAAACCGATGCAGCTAATCGGTCACTTGGCTGACCAGGGGCCCTGTGGAGGCCAGGAGGCCTTGGCTAGCCGGAGACCCAAACAAAGACAGAATCGGCTTCGATTGGGTCCCGGATCTAGTAACCTGGAAGCAACACCATGACATCACTTCCGGTTTACTGGAGCATTAAAGGCAACAGATTTAAAAAAATAAAATAAAACGTCAGTATTCAAAAGAGCCAAACTTGGCGTCTTGAGTGCTTTTAAGTGCAAAGGAGGGATTTGTGGTTTTATAAACCCCAGATCCCTCCAAAAAAAATACCTGACACATGACAATTGCTGACACAAGGGATGTTTACATTCCTCGTGACAGCAATAAAAAAAAAAATTAAAATTAAAAGGGGCAGTGTAAAAAAATGCGCGCAGAAGCGAGCGCATACGCAAGTCGCACCCCCAAATGTAAACCGTGTTCAAACAACACGTGAGGTATCGCCGCGATTGTTAGAGCGAGAGCAATAATTAGCCCTACAACTCCTCTGCAACTCTAAACTGGTAACCGTTAACAGTTTTTATAACGTCGCCTATGGAGATTTTTTAAGTACAGTAGTTTGCTGGCATTCCACAAGTGTGCGCAATTTTAACCACTTCAGCCCCGGAAGAATTTACCCCCTTCCTGACCGGAGCACTTTTTGCGATTCGGCACTGCGTCGCTTTAACTGACAATTGCGCGGTGGTGCGACGTTGTACACAAACAAAACCGACGTCCTTTTTTTCCCACAAATAGAGCTTTCTTTTAGTGGTATTTGATTGCCTCTGCGTTTTTTTATATTTTGCGCTATAAACAAAAAAACTTTTTGCTATAATAAATATTCCCCAAAAAATATATAAAAAAACAATTTTTTTCCCTCAGTTTAGGCCGATATGTATTCTTCTACATATTTTTGGTAAAAAAAAAAAAAAAAATTGCAATAAGCGTATATTGATTGGTTTGCGCAAAAGTTATAGAGTCTACAAAATACGGGATAGATTTATAGCATTTTTATTTTTTTTTTTTTTTTTACTAGTAATGGCGGCGATTTGCGATTTTTATCGGGACTGCGGCATTATGGCGGACAATTTTGACACATTTTTGGAAGCATTGGCATTAATACAGCGATCAGTGGACAATTTTGACACATTTTTTGAAGCATTGGCATTAATACAGCGATCAGTGGACAATTTTGACACATTTTTTTTTTTTTTATTTTTATTTTTTTTATTTTGACACATTTTTTGAACCATTGGCATTAATACAGCGATCAGTGCGATTAAAAATGCATTGATTACTGTAAATATGTCACTGGCAGTGAAGGGGTTAACACTAGGGGGCGGTGTTAACTGTGTAACCTGGGAGGTGATTCTAACTAAAGGGGGAGGGGACTGACTACAGGAAGTGACAGATCGTGGTTCCTAGCTAATAGGAACACACGATCTGTCACTCCTCTCAGAACAGAACAGGGAAGTGTGTGTTTACGTCCCTGTTGTGCCTCTCCTGGTCACGATCGCTCATGGCCGGCGATCATCGTGATCGTCGGCCACGAGCATCAGCACCCCCCAGCTATCCGGACCCCGCGAGATCACGTACAATAAGGTGGTTTCGCGCAGGGGAGCCAACCTCTGGCTGGTCCAGAAGCGGTTAAAAGCATGAGATGTTAAGTATCTATTTACTCGGTGTAACATCATACAAAAAAATTGGGCTAACTTTATGGTTTTGTTTTTTTTTTTCATGAAAGTGTATTTTTTCCAAAAATTTGCATTTGAAAGACCGCTGCGCAAATACAGTGTGACATAAAATATTGCAACAACCACCATTTTATTCTTTAGGGTCTCTGTTAAAAATATATACATAATGTTTGGGTGTTCTAAGTAATTTTCTAGCAAACAATACTGATTTTAACTGATAAGTAAAAAGCCGCTAAGAGCGCCAGGAAGAGTAAACCAAAAATATTAATATCCAATGGACTAAATAAGGAAAATAATTTTTTTTTTTTAAATATTTATTTTTTTCATCCCGACCCTTAGAATAAAATAAAATATATGCAAAACTGAAAAAGGGTGTGTATCGACTGTTAAAAAAAAAAAAAAAAAAAATCTTAAAAAGTTTAGACGCTAGGGTCATTTTTTTCAATCATTGTCTGCCTGGTTCCTGGGACTGTCCAGATCTGGATAAAAGCACGAATGCAAAAATTCTGGCCATCAGACAGACAACATTCCTAAAAAGTTCAACACTAAGCTCACTTTTTTTTTTTCCATTTTAGCCTTTTCTATGGTTGGAAATGGAAGCACACAGTCCTGCTGGCACTTTTTTTTTTCCAGCCCTGATAAAAGTCCCAAACTTAACAACTTCTGGGTCAACTGTCTAATCATGGCCTGGTGTAGAAGAAGGGAGTGTGTCAAGTCAGTCCGCTTTAGAGCAACCAGGTATCAGTGTGGTGTATACAGTAGCAGGACTGTAGCAGGACCTCGCTGAGTTCTAGGTAATTGTGAGTCTGCCAGGTGGGAAGCAATATGTGAGAGTTGAACACCTGAAGCTGAGGAGTACCGGCCTTGAGAAGGTCATACAAACAAGCCCAGCGAGTCTGAACGGCCACTCTGGTCCTGCGATTGAGAATGATCCCCCTTATCGTTTTCTTAATCCTCAATTCTTTCAAAGATGGTAAATCCAAGTGGCTAAACACCAGCCCGCGGCTCTGAGAAACGTCTAAAATTTCCAAGGACTTGGATTCTATGGGGTAAGAGACCCCCAAGTCCTTCACCGGGACCAGAACTTGTAAGATCAAAGTCTTTAGTTTCGGGAGAGATCTGGTGAGTTCCTGCATAATTTCCGGCCGTACGCTCTTGAAGACCCAGAAGTAGTTGAGTTCCAGCGTGTTGAGATGTTGAAAGTTTCTAAGAAGTGACACTGAGTGTTCGGACCAATCGAAAGGTAGTTTCATGCGGCTTAGCTTTGGGGAGCTGCGGGTGAGCCGTTCGAAAAGAGTCTGGAAGCTGTTGAACTGGTCGGTCTTAGCAAGACAGATCTGAGCCATGCTACCTAGAGGATAGAAATCTAGTGGCTCTAAATGTGTCAGAGTCCAGTTCAGCTCCAGTTCCTGGAGTTCCCCGCAGTGAACGCTGTCTAGGAACTGGAGGAGGAACTCCGCCCACCTAGCCCTCTGATCTCCTAAATCGAAACTGGCACGAAGGACGAGCAGGCTGGCACTGCGGGAAATGAGGTGGTAAGCGTACTGGTGGACCCACTCCTTCCACTTTTCGAACTCCTTCACCGACACGAGCACCCCATCCATGCCGGAAAGGACGGCCCCAAGCCTCATGAAGTCCGCCACCCTCCAAAGCTGTGAAGTGCGCATCAGCTTGCTCCAGTCTGAGCACACCAGGGCCGCCGTGCACTTCTCTATTTCGGAGAGGAAAGAGAAGATGTGAAGCTGGCAGTCCACCGGCAGAAGGCTGAATGGAAAATAAGTCTGAGCCATGCTCCTGACCGCTTTCGGCCCGGATTTCACAGCAGAAGTCGAGGGGTCTTCAGGAGATGGAGAGTCCGCAGAGTCCGGCCCCATAGAGGAATCCGACCGTAGGATCTTTCTTACCCGAGACATTTTTTACTTCACTCCAAAACTTCCCATACCACAGTAAATGGGGTAACACCTGTAAATAAAGAAATGGTAATGGTCAGACTGACGGCAAATAACACTGCAGCGCATCGATAAAATATTTTTCCACAGCAAAAAAAAAAAAAGGTTAGACTTCAATGGAAAGCTGGCACTCCAGTACATACCCCTTGAAATTTTCCACATGTTGTCATGTTACAACCAAAAACGTAAATGTATTTCATTGGGATTTTATGTGATAGACCAACACAAAGTGGCACATAATTGTGAAGTGAAAGGAAAATGATAAATGCTTTTTTACAAATAAATATCTTAAAAGTATGGGGGGCATTTGTATTCAGCCCCCCTTTACTCCGATAGCCCTAACTAAATTCTAGTGGAACCAATTGCCTTCAGAAGTCACCTAATTAGTAAATAGAGTCCACCTGTGTGCAATTTATTCTCAGTATAAATACAGCTGTTCTGTGAAGCCCTCAGGTTTGTTAAAGAACCTTAGTGAACAAACAGCATCATGAAGGCCAAGGAACACACCAGACAGGTCAGGGATAAAGTATTGGAGAACTTAAGTTTAGAAGTAGGGTTAGGTTACAAAAAAAATAAAATCCCAAGCTTTGAACATCTCACGGAGCTCTGTTCAATCCATCATCGGAAAATGGAAAGAGAATGGCACAACTGCAAACCTACCAAGACATGACCGTCCACCTAAACTGACCGGCCGGGCAAGGAGAGCATTCATCAGAGAAGAACCAAGAGGCCCATGGTAACTCTGGAGGAGCTGCAGAGATCCACAGCTCAGGTGGGAGAATCTGTCCACAGGACAACTATTAGTCATGCTCTCCACAAATCTGACCTTTATGGAAGAGTGGCAAGAAGAAAACCATTGTTGAAAGTAAGCCATAAGAAGTCCAGTATGCAGTTTGCGAGAATCCATATGGGGGACACAGCTAACAACTGGAAAAAGGTGTACCCTCGATAGTGGACCATCCAATATAATGGTCAATATTATGATCAAACACGTTCAATTAAACCATCTCCAAAGTCACCAGATCCACGGGGTCACTGGATAACTTTAACCTCACTACCTGGAGGGCTTCCAGCAAAAAGAAAAAAAAAAAAAAAAAAAAAAAAGGACCTCAACTCATGCAGGGTGCAGAGATAGATAAAGGAAACTTCATAGTGCAGTATCACTAATACTCAAAAGATTTAAAAGCAGCAAGAACGTTTTCAACTGTAAATATGGCTGACTTCCACGGCACGGCGGCATCATGTGACCAAGCTCCACCCAACGCGTTTCATCATATAGACGCTATCAGGGGCCTCAAATGTGTACGACACCTTATATAGTGGTAGGGACCGGATGTAGTCATAATCGGCACTAGCACTATCACGATTCTTTTTATTGCTTAGAATAAAAAGATCACGATTCTCGCGGCGTAAAATCTTTCACATTATACAAAAAAAAAAAAAAATTGGGCTAACTTTACTGGTTAGTTTTTTTTTTTAATTTATTAAAGTGTAATTTTTTCCCAGAAAAATGCATTTGAAAGACTGCTGCGAAAATACAGTGCAACATAAAATATTGCAACAACCACCATTTTACTCTCTAGGGTCTCTACTAAAAAAAAATATATATATGTTTGGGGGTTCTAAGTAATTTTCTAGCAAAAAAAAAAAAATGATTTTAACATGAAACCAACAATTGTCAGAAAAACTTTCCTCATTTACACACTGAAGTGTATTCCTTTGATCGTTACAATGTTTATACTTGGTTCCACTGCTAAAGAATGTTGTGATACTTGGCAGACTGCCCGTTTTTTTCCCCCTTCTTTTGATGGCTGTCAACTTCAGCAGAGCAGAGAGAATTCTCTGCATAGAAAGAATCAGGAAATACTTTGTCAAGATCGCAAGGGGGGGGAGAAAAAAAAAAAAAAAAAATCGCAATAACGATTCTTAACGATTAATCATGCAGCTCTACTATCAATGCGTTCCACCAACAGGAAGGGACTCTGCAACCTGAAACCGGAATAACGCTGGAGTCTGCATTGTAAACATCCTGTATCGTGGCCAAAAGACGGAACTACCAGTAGTACTACTGGATTGCCATGCAAAAACCTATGCAGCTTTCCATAAAACAATCATTAAAAAAATACTAAAATGTAAAAAACAGACACCTTTAAAAATTCTATATCGATTTTATTTCATGGACGAAAATAAAAACAACCATGAGTGATAAAGTCACCTGCGCCATTGCCTAAAATCAGAAGACGCCACCTAGCGGTTGGAAAATTCATTGCCACAACATTAAAAATTAAAAATACATGATAAATTAAAACCAATAATACAAGTCGCTAATAGAAAGTCAGTTATGAATTCATGTATTTACATAAACCAAATTTGCATATTTGTATTATGCAGATCAGACACCTCATCAATTACAAAAGGGAGGAATATATGCCCAACTATTGTTTATGAAGGCATTAACATCCCACTCTATGTTAAGGCCGTGGGGCTTTTAAGATTTTAACCAATAGATCCACTTAGTTTCCAACCTGGAGATTTCTCTTCTTACGTGACTACCTCTCCAGTCTTAGAAGAAAACCTGTTAGAGTCTGCAAAAGACTTGGGAACGGGGCGGAGGTTCACCTTCCAGCAGAACAACGACCCTAAACATATAGAGCTACAATGGAATGGTTTAGATCAAAGCATATTCATATGTTAGAATGGTCCAGTCAAAGTACAGACCTAAATCCAATTGAGAATCTGTGGCAAGACTTGAAATTTGCTGTTCAAAGACGCTCTCCATCCAATCTGACAGAGCTTGAGATATTTTGCAAAGAAGAACGGGCAAAAATATTACTCCCTAGATGTGCAAAGCTGGTAGAGACATCCCCAAAAAGACTTGCAGCTGTAATTGGAGCGAAAGGTTGTTCTACAAAGTATTGACTCAGGGGGGCGCTATACAAATGCCCCCCACACTTTTCACATATTTATTTGAGAAAAGTTTTTAAAACAATTTATCATTTTCCTTTCACTTCACAATTATGTACCACTTTGTGTTGGTCTATCAAATAAAATCCCAATAAAATACATTTACGTTTTTGGTTGTAACATAACAAAATGTGAAAAATTTCAAGGGGTATGAATACTTTTCCAAGGCACTATATATATATCAGCAAGCAATTGTCCTTTATTATACAAAGTAGAATACAGCCATAAAATTCCAATGTGTTTCGGCCATTCAGGCCTTAGTCCTAGCCTTTAAGCCATGACTAAGGCCTGAAGAGCCAAAACTTGTTGGCATTCCATGGCTGTATTCTGCTTCGTATAATAAAGGAAAACCGTTTGCTGATATTTACTGGAGTGCCGGCTTTCCATTTCAGTTCTGTACATTGTGAGAGATTCTCAGAGACTGTTCAGCTACAGCTCTGGATTTTGAGACGGTGGAATATCCTAGTAGTGACCGCAGCAATGTTCCATTTGTTTCCAATATTTTTATTATGCAGATCAGACACCTCATTAATTACAAAAGGGAGGACTATATGCCCAACTATTGTTTATGAAGGCATTAACATCCCACTCTATGTTAAGGCCATGGGGCTTTTAAGATTTTAACCAATAGGTTCACTTAGTTTCCAACCTGGAGATTTCTCTTCTTACGTGACTACCTCTCCAGTCTTAGAAGAAAACCTGTTAGAGTTTGATAAATTATACTTCAAGTTTAGGAGTTTGTCTGGTTTTTATTTCTGTCTAAAGAGGCAGATTTTACACAGCCCAAAGCCAAAAAATGTAACATATTGTAATAGATTTAATTTTTTTAGGCTTTTTCCCCCTTCACTTTCACCTGGTGATCCGGCCAGTAACAAACCTCCTGTATTAGACTATTTAGAGTCCCATCACAAATGATATTTGTTTGAATTGGAAAACCTACAAAACATCTTCAAACCTTCAACAGGGCTTGACAAATTTGCTTTGAATCTGGAAGCCAGCCAAAAAAGTTAGGAGCGGGCTTTCCCCCAAATCCCCCCCTCCTAGCCTAAATCCTCTCCCCCAAATCCACCTCCTAGCACAAATCCCCCCTTCTGGCTTAAATTCTCCCCCCAAATCCCCCTTCTAGTGTAAATCTACCCCCAAATCCCCCTTCTTAATCGTCCCTCCTAGTACAAACCCCCCCCCAGTACAAATCCCCCCCTCCTAGTGCAAATCCCCAAACCCCCTGCTCCTAGCACTAATCCTCACCCCAAATTCCCCCTCCTAGAATAAATACCGCCAACCCCTCTCTTAGTACAAACCCTTCCCCCCCAAATCCTTTCCTAGTACAAACCCTCCCCCCAAATCTTCCCTCCTCGCGTAAATCCTCCCCCTAAATCCCCCCTCAGTGTAAATCCCCCCCCACAAATTTCCACTCCTAGCATAACTCTCCCCCCCCCAAATCCCCACTCCTAGCGTAACTCTTCTCCCCCCCCCAAATCCCCACTCCTAGCGTAACTCTTCTCCCCCCCAATCCCCACTCCTAGCGTAACTCTTCTCCCCCCCAAATCCCCACTCCTAGCGTAACTCTTCCCCCCCCCCAAATCCCCACTCCTAGCGTAACTCTTCTCCCCCCCCCCAAATCCCCGCTCCTAGCGTAACTCTTCTCCCCCCCCCAATCCCCACTCCTAGCGTAACTCTTCTCCCCCCCCAAATCCCCACTCCTAGCGTAACTCTTCTCCCCCCCCAAATCCCCACACCTAGTGTAACTCTTCCCCCCCCAAATCCCCACTCCTAGCGTAACTCTTCCCCCCCCAAATCCCCACTCCTAGCGTAACTCCCCCCCCCCAAATCCCCACTCCTAGCGTAACTCCCCCCCCCAAATCCCCACTCCTAGCGGTACTCTTCCCCCCCCCCCAAATCCCCACTCCTAGCGGAACTCTTCCCCCCCAAATCCCCACTCCTAGCGGAACTCTCCCCCCCCCCCATCCCCACTCCTAGCGGAACTCTTCCCCCCCAAATCCCCACTCCTAGCGTAACTCCCCCCCAAATCCCCACTCCTAGCGTAACTCTCCCCCCCCAAATCCCCACTCCTAGCGGAACTCTCCCCCCCATCCTAGAACAAATACTCCTTCCTTCTAGTACAAATCCCCCCTCCCCCAAATCGTTCCCCCAAACCCCCCCCTCCTAATGCAAAGCCTTTCCCCCAAATCCCTACTCCTAGCGTAAATCCTACCCCAAAATCCCCCCCATCTAGTACAAATCCTTCCTCTAAATCCCCCCTCCCAGCACAAATCCTCCCCCCAAATATCCCTCTTAATCTTCGCTCCTAGTATAAATTCCCCCCAAATCCCCCCTCCTAGCACAAATCCTCTACAAATCCTCCCTCCTAGTACAAATCCTCACCCCCAAGTCCCCCTTCCTGGTACAAAGCCTCTTCCCCTAGACCCCCCTCTTAGCACAACCCCCCTCCAAATGACCCTTTCTAGCATAAATTCCCCCAATTCACCCCTACCAGCACAAATCTTCCCCAATCCTGCCTTCTAACACACACCCTCCTTCCCTCTCATTCCTCCACCTATCACAAATTCTCTTCCCCCCACCCATTAGCCTTCCCAGCACAAACAGCCCCTCTATTGCTTCTCCTCCACAACACCCCCCCCCCTTCCAATCTTACAGGCAGGAACTACAGGAGTAGTGCGGAGGTGCGGGCTCTCCGTGCTCTCCTCCCTCTTGTCATGGCAGCATTCTAGATTACAAAGGATCGCTCTTCCATCGGATGATACACGGCTTGATTATCCGCCCCCTATCTCCTCCAAAGACTGCTCATCTCCCGGAAATGTTGGTAGGGGGCGGGTAATTGTGTACCGTCCAATGTAAGAGCGATCCTGTGTAATCCGTTGTATGGAGGAGCGCTCCACTGACAGGATGGGGGGGAGAGCACAGAGAGCCCGCACCGCCTCCCGCTTCTCTCCTCTCTGCCGCCGACACTTCTACTGCCTGCGCCCCTTGTCCCGGCCCTGAGTGTGGGAACTGGGGCAGAAGATCGGGTGGGTGGGCTGGCAGGGGGCGCCAGTTTCTGGTCGCTGTGGTGACCTGGCACCTGGGATTTGTTAAGACCTGGTCTTCAACATCACAGAACAAGTCCAGTTCAATGTGATTGACTACTACTAGATACATCATGAACTGGATACAGGAAAACCTTCACAGACATGCTGGTAAATCAACATCTACACATTGCATGGTGGTTGGATGAAGGTGTTGGCGTTCCCTGTGTGGGTGCTCCTTGTGTGGGTATAAATTCTGGGAGATCTTCATGACAATCATTAGAACTAAATAAGCGGTTTGGAGAAACTACAAAACATCACCAACATCACAGAAGTCCAGTTCAATATGACCAACTACTACTAGATACTCCATGACCTGGAGAAACAAGAACCTTCACAGACTTATTTTTAAGACTATCCACTTGCCGACCGCAATACGTAAATATACGTTTGCAAGTGGTTTACCTACCGGAGTTATGGCTGATGCTATAGCGGTATTTTATTTTTTCCAGCCGGCTTTTCTCTTTCTCATGAAAGCGGTCCGAGCGGCCAATTGGCTGCTGGATCGCTTTCAGAAGCAGCAGCAGGAGGGATCGCTCCCCACCCGCCACTCACCAGTTAATTGGGCTTACTATTTTTACCGGAGAGCCCGGGAATAGATCCAACGGTTCGCGCGGCTGGTCATAGAGATGAACGGAGACCAGATAGTCTCTGATCACCTCTATGATCTAGGAGGACCAGAGCAACGCCATGACGTCACTTCCAGTCAAGGGCGGAAGTAATAATTTTTTTGTAAAAAAAAAAAAATTTTTTTTTGCATCTTTTGCTTTCAAAGGTAGAGGAGAGCTTTGGGTCTTATAGACTCCTACTCTCTATAGCTCTGGTGCTCAACCTGCAGCCTGCCAGGCTCCTGCAGGTGGCCTGCTGAAGGTTGGGCACCGGCATGACAGTGGTAGCCGTGTATGAGGTGCTGATGTAATTATGATCCGACCGTGTAAACAAACATTCTCAGAGTCGGCAATCACCACCCCCCCGAGCCTTCATCTTATATAGGGCCCAGCAACCTATATAATGGGGTCACCAGCCTCCCATCTTGTATAGGCCAAGTACCCTCCATAGAGTCACCAGCCTCTATCTGGTATTGAGCCCAGCACCTCTATAATGAGGTCATCAGCCTTCTTCTTGTATAGGGCCCAGCACCCTTTATAATGGGGTCACCAGCCTCCATCTAGTATAGAACTCAGCACCCTCTATAATGGGGTCACCAGCCTGCTTCTTGTATAGGGCCCAGCACCCTCTATATTGGGGCCACCAGCCTCCATCTTATATTGAGCCCAGCACCCTGTATAATGGGGTCACCAGCCTTCATCTTGTATAGAGCCAAGCAACCTCTATAATGGGGTCATCAGCCTTCAACTGTATAGGGCCCTCCACCCTCTATAATGGGGTCATCAGCCTCCATCTTGTATAGAGCCCAGCACCCTCTAAAATGGGGTCACCAGCCTGCTTCTTGTATAGGGCCCAGCACCCTCTATATTGAGGCCACCAGCCTCCATCTTATATAGAGCCCAGCACCCTGTGTAATGGGGTCACCAGCCTTCATCTTGTATAGAGCCAAGCAACCTCTATAATGGGGTCATCAGCCTTCACCTTATATAGGGCCCAGCACCCTATATAATAGGGTCACCAGCCTCCCATCTTGTATAGGCCAAGTACCCTCCATAGGGTCACCAGCCTCTATTTGGTATTGAGCCCAGCACCTCTATAATGAGGTCATCAGCCTTCTTCTTGTATAGGGCCCAGCACCCTTTATAATGGGGTCACCAGCCTCCATATGGTATGAGGCCTCCACCCTCTATAATAGGGTCAGCAGCCTCCATCTAGCATAGAACTCAGCACCCTCTATAATGGGGTCACCAGCCTGCTTCTTGTATAGGGCCCAGCACCCTCTATATTGGGGCCACCAGCCTCCATCTTATATTGAGCCCAGCACCCTGTATAATGGGGTCACCAGCCTTCATCTCGTATAGAGCCAAGCAACCTCTATAATGGGGTCATCAGCCTTCAACTGTTTAGGGCCCTCCACCCTCTATAATGGGGTCATCAGCCTCCATCTTGTATAGAGCCCAGCACCCTCTAAAATGGGGTCATCAGCCTTCATCTTGTATAGGGCCCAGCACACTCCAGAATGGGGTCACCAGCCTCCATCTTGTATAGTGCCCAGAACCCTCCATAGGGTCACCAGCCTCCATCTTGTATAGGGCCCAAAACCCTCTACAATGGGGTCACCCGTCTCCAACTTGTATAAAGCCCAGCACCCTCTATAATGGGGTCACCAGCTCCCATAGTTACATAGTTACATGGTTAGTAAGGTTGAATAAAGACACCAATCCATCCAGTTCAACCCGAGCGAGTGTGGGTGCGTGTCCACAATTGTCCCTAACCCTGTACATCCCACACTCAATCAGTCCCTACCCTCAATCCAAGATCCCCATTCATATACTAGGGCCAATTTTGGACAGAAGCCAATTAACCTACCAGCATGTCTTTGGAGTGTGGGAGGAAACCGGAGTACCCAGAGGAAACCCACGCAGTCACAGGGAGAACATGCAAACTCCAGGCAGGTAGTGTCATGGTTGGGATTCGAACCAGCGACCGGATTCGAACCAGTGACCCTTTGGTGTGACCCTACTGCTAGGCGAGAGTGCTACCCACTACACCACTGTGCCGCCCGCCCATCTTGTATAGAGCCCAGCACTCAGTACAATGGGGTCATCAGCCTTCATCTTTTATAGGGCCCAGCATCCTCTACAATGGGGTCACCAGCCTCCAACTTGCATAAAGCCCAGCACCCTCTATAATGGGGTCAACAGCCTCCATTTTATATAGTGCCCAGAACCCTCTATAAGGTCACCAGCCTTCATCTGGAATAGAGCACAGCACCCTGTATAATGGGGTCACCAGCCTCCATCTTGTAAAGAGCCCAGCGCCCTGTATAATGGGGTCACCAGCCCCCATCTTGTATAGACCTCAGCACCCTGTATAATGGGTTCAGCAGCCTCCATCTTGCATAGTGCCCAGAACCCTCCATAGGGTCACCAGCCTCCATCTAGAATAGAGCCCTGCACCCTGTATAATGGGGTCACCAGCCTCCATCTTGTATAGGGCCCAGCACTCTCTAAAATGGGGTAACCAGCCTCCATCTTGTATAGGGCCCAGCACCCTCTATAATGGAGTAACAAACCTCCATCTAGTATAGGGCTCCACACCGTCTATAATGGGGTAACCAGTCTCCATCTTGTTTAGGGCCCCGTACCCTCTATAATAGGGTCACCAGCCTCAAACTTGTATAGGGCCCAGCACTCTCTATAGCTCTGGTGCTCCAACTGCGGCCCGCCAGGCTACCGTGTGCGGCCTGCTGGACGTCGGGCACCATGTGATGAGAACTGTCTGCACTGGCAACACAGTAGTAGCCGCATATGCGGTGCTGATGTAATTACGATCTGGCCATGGCAGTAAACAATGTCTGAGTCAGCATCCCCCCCCCCAGAACTGGTGCACTGAATGCCAACACAGTTTGAATGTCACAAGCAGCTGCCTTTGCGCATATTTCCAAAAAAAAAAAAACCCTCTTAAAACTACAAATAACGAGTGCATAAAAAATGTTAAAAAAGTGAAAATGTGTCAAATTCACTTTTAAAAAACAATACTAAGAATCAGGGCTTGACATCTTCCAGGTGCCAGGTTGCCATGGCGACTAGAAATTGTGTCCCGGCACCCGGGCTTTTGTCAGCCATCCACATCCACCTCCCACATGCTGACTGCCTATAGTCAAAAGATGGCTACAGAGCGGTTGTCCAGTCCTGGGAGGGTGTCTATTGACGTCCCCCTAGAATACCCCCCCCCCCCCCCCGAGGGGGGCGCGCTCTATGATCGCTGTATCCTGTGGACACAGATCGAGGTAAAGTGCCAAACACAGCTGGTCATATCTAAACAAACACTGGTTATCGGCATTTCCTTTCCTTGGTGCTGTCACAGTGTACAGCCCCATTAGTGCCAATCGGTGTCCATCAGTGCAGCCTCATCAGTGCCGAAGAAAAAGTACTTATTTGCAACATTTTATAACAGAAACTAAGAAAACGATATTTGCTTTTCAAAATTTTAGCAAAAAAACAAAAACCCAGTGGTGATTAAATACCACCAAAAGAAAACTTTATTTGTCTGAAAAAAATGATAAAAATGTCATATGTGTACAGTGTAGCATGACCGCGCAATTGTCATTCAAAGTGTGACAGCGCTGAAAGTTGGCCTGGGCAGGAAGGGGGTGAAAATGCCTGGTAGTCAAATGGTTAAAAAAAACTGGCTCCTAACTTTCTTAGCAGGCTCAGAGATCAAAGCAAATTTGTCAAGCCCTGCTATAAATAAACAGTCATGACATCACTTCCAGTCTAGGGCGGAAGTAAACCATTTTGTTTTTCTTTTTTTAAAGCAAAAGACATTTTTTTTTTTTTTTTTTTTTTTTTTTTTATATCTTTTGCTTTTAAAGGTAAAGAAGAGATTTGGGGTCTTATAGATCCCACAGCTCTCCATAAAGAGGACCTGTCACCCCTTATTTCTATTACATGATCTCTCCATAAAGAGGACCTGTCACCCCTTATTTCTATTACATGATCTCCTCCATAAAGAGGACCTGTCACCCCTTATTTCTATTACATGATCTCCTCCATAAAGAGGACCTGTCACCCCTTATTTCTATTACAAGGGACGTTTACATTCCTTGTAATAAGAATAAAAGTGATACAAAAAAATTAAAGGGACAGTGTGAAAAAAAATTAAAATTAAAAAAAAAAAGCGTGCGCCCCCATCCCTCCATGCTCGTGCGCAGAAGCGAACGCATACATAAGTTGCGCCCACATACGTAAACAGTGTTCACACCACACATGTGGGTGGAACTCCGCTTTAATCACAAAAAGGATTTTTTACAAAGTAAATGCTGTAAACTACTACTGAGGTGTGAGAAATTAACATCCTGCACTCTCAGGCCTCAGACCAGCCCCAATTCCTGCAACTTCACACCTCAGATCACTGTCCCCCCTGCAAATCTGTTTCACCTCTGTACCCCCCTGCACATTTGCCCCACCACTGTACTGCCCTGCTCATCTGCCCCACCAATGTTCCCCCTTTCTCATCTGCCCCAACACTGTACCTCCCTGCACATCTGCTCAACCACCATACCCCCTGCACATCTGCCCCACCACTATACCTCCTGCTCATCTGCCCCACCACTGTACCTCCTGCTCATCTGCCCCACCACTGTAACCCCCTTTCTCATCTGCCCCACCAATGTTCCCCCTTTCTCATCTCTCCCACCACTGTACCCCCCCTGCCCTTCTGCCCCATCACTGTAACCCTCTTTCTCATCTGCCCCACCACTATACCTCCTGCTCATCTGCCCCACCACTGTACCTCCTGCTCATCTGCCCCACCACTGTACCTCCTGCTCATCTGCCCCACCACTGTACCTCCTGCTCATCTGCCCCACCACTGTACCTCCTGCTCATCTGCTCCACCACTGTACCTCCTGCTCATCTGCCCCACCACTGTAACCCCCTTTCTCATCTGCCCCACCAATGTTCCCCCTTTCTCATCTCTCCCACCACTGTACCCCCCCTGCCCTTCTGCCCCATCACTGTAAC
Organism: Aquarana catesbeiana; assembly: GCF_042186555.1. Taxonomy (NCBI): domain Eukaryota; kingdom Metazoa; phylum Chordata; class Amphibia; order Anura; family Ranidae; genus Aquarana; species Aquarana catesbeiana. The sequence goes on from NC_133328.1 coordinate 639,554,826, forward strand.
CCCCTTTCTCATCTGCCCCACCACTGTACCTCCGGCTCATCTGTCTCACCAATGTACCCTCTTCTCATCTATGATATGTGTGATATGCAGAGTGGTGAAAGGAAGCAGAGATGAGACACATCTACCTGTCCTGGCACATTCATCCTGCTGATACAACTCTCGCATCCATACCACATGCTTGTATGAGATGTATGAGATATGGGCTGTATATGATGTGTGTGATGCATGGGATGTGTGTGATGCATGGGATGTGTGTGATGCATGGGATGTGTGTGATGCATGGGATGTGTGTGATGCATGGGATGTATGGGATGTGTGTGATGCATGTGATGTATGGGATGTGTGTGATGCATGGGATGTCACATACAAGCATCTGGAATGGATGTGCAATGATGAGCTCAGGTCAGGGGCATTTTCTGAAAGCAGTGGGCCTGTGTGCAGGATCATAAGTTGGCCCCCCGCAGCTGAGAAAAAGTAGTTGGGTGTGATTTTCATTGCGCTGAAAACTGGCTGTGTGGATTAAAGGGACACAGAGTGCCGGGGTTCAGTAGTAAGTGATGCAAATGTTCAGGAATAATTTCAACAAAGTTCCCAGAAGCTCAACAGTAATTCCACAATCTGTCACCTGATTGGGGTTTTCTCAATCACAGTGAAATCCTTTCTTTCTGAGATTGGTAGTGGCAACCAAGCGAGTCATCTTCCTCCAGATGGTGGCCGGGGCTAGCAGGACTGTGATTGGCTTTAACAGTGGCCAATGACAGTCATCCTCCTCCTGGAAACAGGGACCACCCCACCCCCCCCCCCCCCAGCAGAACTGCAGCCAATCTCTTCCCCATCAAAAAAACGGATGATCGTAGCTACAGCAAAGTTAGAGAACCAAACAATGTTTCCCATCTTTTACAATGTGTGGGGGCTCAGTGCCTCCCCCCCCCTTCAGTACAGGTGGGGGGAATTCTGAGATTGGAAAGCATTAATGTCTCTCCGACACTTCCCTACGCTGCTCTGATGGGGAGGGAGTCGAGTGGCGGCAAAAGAGGCTTTGCGTGCCGTGGGTTGCCTACCACTGGTGTACAGCTTGTATAACAGTGTAAATTTGCTGTCCCCTCAAAATAACTCAACACACAGCCATTAATGTCTAAACCGCTGGCAACAAAAGTGAGTACACCCCTAAGTGAAAATGTCCAAATTGGGCCCAACTTGTGGCCCAATATGTGGCCACCATTATTTTCCAGCACAGCCTTAACCCTCTTGGGCATGGAGGTCACCAGAACTTCACAGGTTGTCACTGGAGTCCTCTTCCCCTCCTCCATGATGACATCACAGAGCTGGTGGATGTTGGAGACCTTGCGCTCCTCCACCTTCCGTTTGAGGATGTCCCACAGATGATCAATAGGGTTTAGGTCTGGAGACATGCTTGGCCAGTCCATCACCTTTACCCTCAGCTTCTTTAGCAAGGCAGTGGTTGTCTTGGAGGTGTGTTTGGGGTGGTTATCATGTTGGAATACTGCCCTGCGGCCCAGTCTCTGAAGGGAGGGGATCATGCTCTGCTTCAGTATGTCACAGTACATGTTGGCATTCATGGTTCCCTCAATGAACTGTAGCTCCCCAGTGCCGGCAGCACTCATGTAGCCCCAGACCATGACACTCCCACCACCATACTTGACTGTAGACAAGACACACTTGTCTTTGTACTCCTCACCTGGTTGCCCCCACACACGCTTGTCACCATCTGAACCAAATACGTTTATCTTGTTCTCATCAGACCACAGGACATGGTTCCAGTAATCCATGTCCTTAGTCTGCTTGTCTTCAGCAAACTGTTTGCGGACTTTCTTGTGCATCATCTTTAGAAGAGGCTTCCTTCTGGGATGACAGCCATGCAGACTAATTTGATGCAGTGTGCGGCGTAGGGTCTGAGCACTGACAGGCCTGTTATACCGCTGTATGGTCTTGGCCACCATGCTGCAGCTCAGTTTCAGGGTCTTGGCAATCTTCTTATAGCCTAGGCCATCTTTATGTAGAGCAACAATTGTTTTTTTCAGATCATCAGAGAGTTCTTTGCCATGAGGTGCCACGTTGAACTTCCAGTGACCAGTATGAGAGAGTGAGTGTGATAACACCAAATTTAACACACCTGCTCCCCATTCTCACCTGAGACCTTGGGGAGGGAAAATGGCTAATTGGGCCCAATTTGGACATTTTCACTTAGGGGTGTACTCACTTTTGTTGCCAGTGGTTTAGACATTAATGGCTGTGTGTTGAGTTATTCTGAGGGGACAGCAAATTTACACTGTTATACAAGCTGTACACTCACTACTTTACATTGTAGCAAAGTGTCATTTCTTCAGTGTTGTCACATGAAAAGATAGAAGAAGAGATTTACAAAAATGTCAGGGGTGTACTTACTTCTGTGAGATACTGTGTATATATATATATATATATATATATATATATATATATATATATATAATTTAAATTATGTTTGGGGGTTCTAAGTGATTTTCTAGCAAGAAAATACTAATACAAACGTGTAATTAAAAAGTTCCAGAAAAGGCCTGGTCAGCAAGTGATTAAAGTGCATTTTTTTCCAACAAAAAAAAAAAAAATTGCATTTGAAAGACCACTGTGCAAATATTGCGACATAAAAAGTTGCAATTTTATTCTCTAAGATCTCTGCTAAAAAAATAAATAAATAAAATAAAAAATTATATATATATATATTTTGGGGTTTTAATTTTCTAGCAAAAAATACTGGCCTGGTCAGCAAGTAGATAACAAATATAATAAATATATAAACAAATAAAAGTATAATTATATATATATATATATATTTTACTTTTGTTTATATATTTAATCATAGAATAGCTGGGTGTCCATGCCGATTTCTATTTACTTTACATCATTTAGATAGATATATATGTGTATTTGATTGGATATCGCCCTGTATTTTCTGTAGCGGTGTTTATTCGTAGTATTGTTTCTTTTTTTAGTGAATAGGACAGATTTTCACTGTTTTTAAGCATTATTTGTAGTTTCTAGTTATGTCATTTGGGGGGTCACATATTGGTTTTTTTAGATTTTTTGTAACTGCAATGCCTTTTTTTTTTTTTTTTTAATAATCTCTATATGGGGGGGGTGGGGGGGGGTTGATCACCATCCCCCATCTTGTATTGGCCCCCCCGCACCCTCTTAAAGGGCCACCGACCTCCATCATGCACAGAACCAACACTCTTTATAAGGCCTTTACCTCCTTGCAGTGCCCAGCACCCTCTATAGGGGCCCCTGCCATCCATGGAGGGGGGGGGGAGACCCCCAAACGCCATTCCCTCTTGTAACTCCCCCCCTTCCCCCATGCCCTGTCTCCCCCGCACACACCGTACCGCTCTCCTCTCCGCTCTGTCCTCCGCGGTGTCTATTCAATAAAGCTGGGTGAAAAATAACCGGAATCCTAAAAGGAGCCTCACAGGAGCGGCCATCTTGCCACTCCCGGAAGCTAGGACAACGCCGGAAGTGCGCTCGTCGCCATGTTGGTACACCAGAGGAGGCAGGGAGAGCTGGGCGGAAGCAGAAGGTTGGGAGTTATTGAGAACTAGAAGCAGCCGAGACTCGGGGGGGGGGACACAGACCTGGCTGTAGTGGTGGAGTGACCATAGGGAAAAGCTTGTGAAGAATGACCTAAACCAGAGACAGGAGCGTCACCACAACACTGTACAGATCTGAAGTAAAAGGGCTTCAGCTGCTATAATATGGGAATGTCACATTTCTGTCACTTCACCTCCGGAAAATTTACCCCCCCTCTCTCTTCATGAGGGGGCATTTTTTACAATACAGCACTGAGTTATTTTAAACCCTTTCGCGATCGTTTTATAGCCGAATGACGGATACAAAGCGGCCACACTTTTCTAGGAGGCCGTCATATGACGTCATGCCGTACCGGTGCGCCCCCCCCCCCCCCTGCACCACACACCGGATGTGATCTGCCATCGATGAGTCCTTCAGACGCAGGCTGATCATAGATCGGGGTATAAAGCCCCCTCCCCCGATCGCGCTGCTGGCGCCCCCCTGTGATCGATGGGTCCTTCGGACTGGGCTGATCATATAACAGGGTGAAGGGCCAATCATATCACAGCCCTTTACCATGTGATCAGCTGTCAGCCAATAACAACTGATCACACAGAAGACGGTTATCGGCTTTCTTTCTCCTCACAATCAGCAAGAGAAGAGAAGACAGAAGGTGGTATCCGACTTCTCTTATAGGGATATCAGTGCCCATCAGTGGTGCTAATTAGTGCAAACCAGTGCCGCCCATAAGTGCCCACCAGTACTGCCAATCAGTGCCGCCTCATCAGTTCCACCTATCAGTGCAGCCTCATCAGTGCACGTCAGTGCAACCTCATTAGTTCCACCTATCAGTGCCCATTAGTTCCACCTATCAGTGCCACATATCAGTGCCCATTAGTGCCACCCATCAGTGCCTATTAGTGCTACCTATCAGTGCCGCCTCATCAGCGCACGTCAATGCAACCTTATTAGTGCCACCTATCAGTGTCCATCAGTGCTGCCTCATCAGTGCCACCTATCAGTGTCCATTAGTGCCCATTAGTTCCACCTATCAGTGCCACATATCAGTGTCCATCAGTGCAGCCTCATTAGTGTCCATTAGTGCCACCCATCAGTGTCCATTAGTGCCACCTATCAGTGCCGCCTCATCAGCGCACGTCAGTGCAACCTCATTAGTGCCACCTATCAGTGTCCATCAGTGCTGCCTCATCAGTGCCCATTAGTGCCACCTATCAGTGCCCATTAGTTTCACCTATCAGTGCCCATTAGTGCCACTTATCAGTGCCGCCTCATCAGTGCCCATTAGTGCCACCCATCAGTGCTTATTAGTGCTACCTATCAGTGCCGCCTCATCAGCGCACGTCAGTGCAACCTTATTAGTGCCACCTATCAGTGTCCATCAGTGCCACCTATCAGTGTCCATCAGTGCCCATTAGTTCCACCTATCAGTGCCACATATCAGTGTCCATCAGTGCAGCCTCATCAGTGCCCATTAGTTCCACCTATCAGTGCCGCCTCATCAGTGCCCATTAGTGCCACCTATCAGTGCACATAGGCAAAGGAGAAAAAATTACCTGTTTCCAAATTTTATAACAAATTATGAAAACATTTTTTTATTTTTTTCAAAATTTGCGTTTTTTTTTTTTTTTTTTTTTAGCATAAAATAAAAAAGCCCAGCGGTGATTAAATACCACCAAAAGAAAAATATTTGTGTGAAAAAAAATGATATAAATTGTCATTCAAAGTGTGACAGCGCCGAAAGCTGGCCTGGGCAGGAAGGGGGTCTAAGTGCCCGGAAAGCGAGGGGTTAACTGACAATTGCGTGGTGGTGCGACACTGTACCCAAATAAGGTTTATGTGCTTTTTGTTTCCCCACAAATAGACCTTTTCTTTGGTGATATTTGATCACCTCTGTGTTTTTTTATTTGGCGCTAAAAACAAAAAAAGAAAAAAGAATATTTTTTTACTTTCTGCTATAAAACATATTCAATTAAAAAAAATGCAAAAATCGAATTTCTTCATCAATTTAGTCCAATATGTTTTCTGCTACATATTATTGGTAAAAAAATCCCAATCGGAGTATATTGAGTGGTTTCCGCAAACGTTATCGTGTCTACAAACTATGGCATTTTTTTTTTTTTTACTAGTAATGGCGGCGATCAGCGACTTATAGCGGGACTGCGATATTGCGGCGGACAAATCTGACACTTGACACTTTTTTTGGGGACCAGTGACACTAATACAGTGATCGGTGCTAAAAATATGCACTGTCACTGTACTAATGACACTGGCAGGGAAGGGGTTAACATCAGGGGCGATCAAAGGGTTAACTACTCCTAGCCAGTGTTTTAGTGTACAGTGTGGGAGGGGGAGGTGCTTTTACTAGGGGAAGAGATGGATCCGTGTTCCTGCTTTGCAGAGACACAGGACCCATGCCTTCCCTACTGACAGAACAGCGCTCTGTGCTGGATGATCGGCGGGTGCTGGCGGATATCGAGTCCACGGTACCCACAGCTCAGCTCCCGCTCCGGGCTGCCAGCGGCGTGCATGCACGCTCCCAACCCAGGACGTTTCGGATCATGTACTAGTACTAGAAGATTTCCCCCCCTTCCTGACCGGGCCATTTTTTGCGATACGGCACTGCGTCGCTTTAACTGACAATTGCGCGGTCGTGCGACGTTGTACCCAAACAAAATTGACGTCCTTCCCCCCCCCCCCCCCCACACACACAAATAAAACTTTTCTTTCGGTGGAATTTGATCGCCTCTGTGTTTTGTTTTTTTTTTTGCGCTATAAAAAAAAAAAAAAGCGCCAATTTAAAAAAAAAAAAAAAAAAGAGAGCAGCCGCCCTATTCCAACACATTGTGGAGCTGTTATCTCCCTGGCCCACTTCCCACTTCCCAGCTGTCTGGGCCTTTTTTTAGCGCATTGTGCTGCCGATCGCACTGTTGAAATTTCTTAATCCCTGCCGCAGGCAGATCAAACGTGGCAAAAACACCGGCCATTTGGGCACCACGTGTTGTGGAAGCTTTAAGAAGATGTATTTTAATATGTATTGTCATGGTGTCTCCCAGTGTTAGTTCTCCCGCAACCCGCTCTAAAGAGCTGTCTGGGGCAGAATGACGCTGGTTGAGATCCGTTTGGTAGTGGAAAACTTCCTGTTGTTTGGAGAAAGGTGTTTGCGGAGTGAGGATATGTCCGCCGGCGAAAATATCCCTGTGCGATGCACAGAACGATCGTCTGGGGGGGGTGTTCGCTCTACAAACACATTATCGGTTTAGCCCATGTGCGCTCGTGTCACCCCTGTATGCCTGATCAACATATTTGGGGTGCCGTGACTTACACCTGCAGATAACCTCCCATCAGCAGGAATTGTAGTCATCGTTCATTGGTTGTTGTATAAATTCATTTATCCTGTGTTGACATTCACATTTTGTGTTGTTACATCCTTATTTGATCATTTCCTGTGTTGACGTTCACATAGGGTTGCCCCCTGTCCGGGATTCACCTGGACAGTTCGGGTTTGGAATCATGCGTCCGGGTTTCAGACTGCCTGAAACCCGGACACATTATTCAGACTGGACTATGGCTTCCCAGCAGGATTGCTGGCTGCAGTTGTCTAAGCTGAGAGTGTTTGTTACACTCTCTTTCATGCTGCCCAAAGCCATCACTAACAATCCCCCCGAAACACACACACACACGCAGATGGGAGAGGAGAGAGGGCTTGATCTGCTCCTCTTCCTCCCACCCCCACCCCTCTGTGTCTGCCCACACTCTAATCCCCGGCACTGTGCCACAGAAAAGGAAAGTGGTGGCTGGAAATTTGAAGTCCAGCAGCCTCAGATACATCTGGATGAGAGGTGCTGACTGCCAAGGGGTGAGTGAGCTCACCATCCATCCCTGTCTGTGACTGAAGTCTCCCCCCCTTCTCTCTCCTGCCTCTGAGTGAGTACACTAAGGTAATACAGGGTTCTTAAAGCACCCCTTACATCAGAGTTCCCTTTTACACCAGAGGCCGCAGTGTTCTCCCTTACATCAGAGTTCTTTTTTGTTTCTTTTTGTAGCTGCTGACTTTTAATAAACTAAAAAACGGATGGACCTCCACTTTGACTTCAAATGATTAGAAATGTTATTTATTAGCAAAATATATGAAAAAAAAAATTGCTGTGCGCCACTAAAGTGTTCGGGTTTGACTTGAAGAAAAGGTGGCAACCCTACATTCACATCCTGTGTGGTTACATCCTTATTTGGTCATTTCCTGTGTTGACATTTATATTTTGTGTTGTTACATCCTTATTTGGTCATTTCCTGTGTTGACATTTGTGTTGTTACATCCTTATTTGGTCATTTCCTGTGTTGACATTCACATTTTGTGTTGTTACATCCTTATTTGGTCATTTCCTGTGTTGACATTCACATTTTGTGTGGTTACATCCTTATTTGGTCATTTCCTGTGTTGACATTTATATTTTGTGTTGTTACATCCTTATTTGGTCATTTCCTGTGTTGACATTCACATCCTGTGTTGTTACATCCTTATTTGGTCATTTCCTGTGTTGACATTTGTGTTGTTACATCCTTATTTGGTCATTTCCTGTGTTGACATTTATATTTTGCGTTGTTACATCCTTATTTGGTCATTTCCTGTGTTGACATTCACATTTTGTGTGGTTACATCCTTATTTGGTCATTTCCTGTGTTGACATTCACATCCTGTGTTGTTACATCCTTATTTGGTCATTTCCTGTGTTGACATTCACATTTTGCGTTGTTACATCCTTATTTGGTCATTTCCTGTGTTGACATTCACATCCTGTGTTGTTACATCCTTATTTGGTCATTTCCTGTGTTGACATTCACATTTTGCGTTGTTACATCCTTATTTGGTCATTTCCTGTGTTGACATTCACATTTTGTGTGGTTACATCCATCCTTATTTGGTCATTTCCTGTGTTGACATTCACATCCTGTGTTGTTACATCCTTATTTGGTCATTTCCTGTGTTGACATTCACATTTTGCGTTGTTACATCCTTATTTGGTAATTTCCTGTGTTGACATTTATATTTTGTGTTGTTACATCCTTATTTGGTCATTTCCTGTGTTGACATTTATATTTTGTGTTATTACATCCTTATTTGGTCATTTCCTGTGTTGACATTCACATTTTGTGTGATTACATCCTTATTTGGTCATTTCCTGTGTTGACGTTCACATTTTGTGTTGTTACATCCTTATTTGGTCATTTCCTGTGTTGACATTTACATCCTGTGTTGTTACATCCTTATTTGGTCATTTCCTGTGTTGACATTTACATCCTGTGTTGTTACATTCTTATTTGGTAATTTCCTGTGAGGTCACATCCTGTGTAGGAGGCGATTGGCTGTTGGAGGCAGGGCTTCCAGTTTGTGGCTTCCTGTTTGCGTGTGAATAAAAGAAGCAGTGAACTGCTCGGCGGCAGCCATGCTGAGATGAGGGCGAAACAACGTGGTCATGTCTGTTTACTGGGGAAAGGGGGAGACATGGGTTAATTTAAAGATGCATTATACCATTATGGCGGAAGGGCGCTTATTAGCGCAAGAGTATAGTGGGTTTATCCACCACAACATGGCTGACAAGGCATTTAAAGCGTAAGTAAACCCATCTATTTAACAGTTTCAAAAAACGGTTACATTCCTGGCATGCCGGGTATATAACTGTCAAATTGGTTGTGCTCTCAACCAAACTGTCAAAACATCCAATGGCTGGTGTCATAACTGATCACATGTGCAGCATCATGGCAGTTGAAGATTAAACAGAAGCCAAGATGGCAGCTTCCTTGGCTGAAAATGATAGGAGGGTTTACTTCCACTTTAACCTCCCACTGCTCAGCCCGTTGGCAAGAGCACCTGAAAGCCACCCAAAAGGGACATAATTCCTCTACTCCTCACCTCTCATGTCTAACCCCCCCCCCGCTATATCTCATGACCTCTCAGCAGCCTCCACTGACAGGGAAAGGGTGGGTACTGGGGTGGGGGGAACTTGTTTAAAAATTAGGGCACAATCCCCTATATAAAGTCAATGTGGAAATAAGGAGATAACTCATGCTTCTTCCGAGGGGGGGGGGCTATGGGAAATGGGAGTTTTTAAGTGCCCAAAAAAGTAATAAAGTAATAAATCAATATAACAAGAACATATAAAATCACGTGGAACAGAGAATCTTCGGATCGGCAGCACACCCACACAGAAAGTCAAGTATAAAGTCTTTATTGAAGCATAAATATTAAAAGCACTGGATGGGTACAGGCAAGGGGAAATGCAGGTAGGTTGACGCGTTTCACACTATAGAAGTGCTTTTGTCAAAACCACATAAAATCAACTAATGTTTCATTTATACAAAATGGTGCATGCAAAATACCAAATACTAGTTAAATATATATATATATAACCACCTGTGCTTCAAATGGTTGGTGAAAGGTATATGGATCAACATGTTTCACACAGAAGAAGGGCTTCTTCAGGACAACCCACCTTGTACTATTTACAGAGCTTATAACTGGTGAACAATTCAGACAGTAGATTAGCATACCTCCCAACTTTTTGAGATGGGAATGAGGGACACCTATCAGCAAAAGTATGCAGGCATAGGACACACCCCTTGCCACGCCCCCTTAAGGAGAATTGTACAAAAAAACAAGATTGGTTAAACCCACAATTGCTTTTTTTACCACTACTATTCCTTTATATTGACTTTTGGAATTTACAAATGCAGCAATTTAGAAATCAGATGAAAGGTTTAGCACCGGGAAACACTTTTTGATGGGTAAAAAGTGCATTTAATATACAACTTTATAGATCAGACCAAAATGAGGGACAAATGAAGAGGAATGAGGGACAGAGGGACATTGCTCGAAATCAGGGACAGTCCCTCGAAATCAGGGACAGTTGGGAGCTATGGATTAGTAATAAAATGATATACATCATAAACATATCATATGAGAGGGGAAAAAGGAAAGTGGGAGATAAGTACAGGGGAATCTGCAAAAGATATATCAAGTGTCCAAGAAAGGGGCAAACCTCACTTTATCTTTTAAACCTGGCTTTTTACATGTTTTGAGATTATAAATCCACCTACATTCACGCTGTAATATGGTCTTATCAATTTGTCCGCCACATGGCTGGCAACTTGGAAGGCCCTGTGACTTGCCACTTCGCCCAATGTCACGGATATAAATCTGAGGGCCTGAAATTCTTCACGCTGGAACGCATCATCCACCCACATCCACGCGGCCGAAAATTTGATCAGAACATATTACAGTGTGACTGTAGGTGGATTTATAATCTTAACACATGTAAAAATCCAGGTTTAAACGATGAATTGAGTTTTGCCCCTTTCTTGGACACTTGATGAACCTACGATGCAGATTCCCCAGTACTTATCTCCCACTGTCCTTATCTGTCCACAGGACAACTATTAGTCGTGTTCTCCACAAATCTGCCCTTTATGGAAGAGTGACAAGAAGAAAGACATTGCTGAAAGAAAGTCATAAGAAGTCCTGTTTGTAGTTTGTGAGAAGCCATGTGGAGGACACAGCAAACATGTGGAAGAAGGTGATCTGGTCAGTTGACACCAACATTGAACTTTTTGGCCTAAAAGCAAAACGCTATGTGTGGGGAAAACTAACACTGCACATCACCCTGAACACACCATCCCCACCGTGAAACATGGTGGTGGCAGCATCATGTGGTGGGGATGCTTTTCTTCAGCAGGGACAGGGAAGCTGGTCAGAGTTGATGGGAAGATGGATGGAGCCAAATACAGATCAATCTTAGAATAAAACCTTTTAGAGTCTGCAAAAGACTTGAGACTGGGGCGGAGGTTCACCTTCCAGCAGGACAACGACCCGAAACATACAGCCAGAGCTACAATGGAATGGTTGAGATCAAAGCATATTCATGTGTTAGAATGGCCCAGTCACAGTCCAGACCTAGATCACATTGAGAATCTGTGGCAAGACTTGAAAATTGCTGTTCACAGACGCTCTCCATCCAATCTGACAGAGCTTGAGATATTCTGCAAAGAAGAAGAATGGGCAAAAATGTCCCTCTCTAGATGTGCAAAGCTGGTAGAGACATCCCCAAAAAGACTTGCAGCTGTAATTGCAGAGAAAGGGGGTTCTACAAAGTATTGACTCCGGGGGGCGCCATACAAATGTACCCCCCCCCCCCACTTTTCACATATTTATTTGTAAAAAATATTGAAAACCATTTATCATTTTCCTTCCACTTCACAATTATGTGTCACTTTGTGTTGGTCTATCACATAAAATCCCAATAAAATACATTTACGTTTTTGGTTGTAACATGACAAAATGTGGAAAATCTCAAGGGGTATGAATACTTTTTCAAGGCACTGTATCAGTCCTTGTTGCAAGCTGCTTATATTTAGAGACACATACTGTATATATATATATATGAACGTGGACTTCCATTTTTGAATTTATAATATGAATGAAGATTCCAAACCCAAAAGTAGACAAGGTGAAGATGGACGCACTGGCCATAGAGGGGAGCAAGGGCATCGCTGTGCTGGAACAGAACTCTCTATAAGGCCCCTTTCACACTGGGGCGGTGGGGGCGTCGGCGGTACAACAGCGCTATTTTTAGCGCTGCTGTACCGTCGTTCTTGCAGCTGTATTCGGCCGCTAGCGGTGCGGTTTTAACCCCCGCTAGCGGCCGAAAAAGGGTTAAAATCACTCGTACAGCGCGGCTATAGCCGCGGTATAGCCGCGCTGTCCCATTGATTTCAATGGGCAGGAGTGGTGAAGGAGCGGTGAATACACCGCTCTTTCACCTCTCCAAAAAAAACGGTTTGCAGGACTTTTTTCACCGTCCTGCCTGCGCACCGCTTCAGTGTGAAAGCCCTCGGGCTTTCACACTGAACAAACAGCGGAGGCTGTTTAGGGGCGGTTTGCAGGCGGTTTTTTTAGCGCAATAACGCCTACAAACCGCCCCAGTGTGTAAGGGGTCTAAGATAGTCAAAGAGCAGCAGAAAAGCAAAGGTGAGGAATCCTAAAACATAATAATAAAATCACTTTCAATAACTGAAATCACCCCTTTTAAAGCACCAATTTTATTAATGAAATAAAGTAATGTTATGGGGCCACAACATAAAATGTAGTGGCCTTAACATAATCTGCGAAAAGGTACAGTGTAGCATTATACAAAATGTCCACCAGGTGTCAGCACAGCGCCTTTTTTTTTTTTATTATCCCAAAATACACAGAAGTAAAAAAAATTACTTGGCACTTGTGGTCAGTACGAGGAGGAATAGTTCCCCATCATTGGTGTCAATGGGAAGAATAGTGCCCCATTATTGGTGTCAGTGGGAGGAAAAGTGCTCCTTCATTGGTGTCAGTGGAAGGAATAGTGCCCCATCATTGGTGTCAGTGGAAGGAATAGTGCCCCATCATTGGTGCCAGTGGGAGGAATAGTGCCCCATCTTTAGTGTCAGTGGGAGAAATAGTGCCCCTTCATTGGTGTCAGTGGGAAGAATAGTGCCCCATCTTTAGTGTCAGTGGGAGAAATAGTGCCCCTTCATTGGTGTCAGTGGGAAGAATAGTGCCCCATCATTAGTGTCAGTGGGAGGAATAGTGCCCCATCATTGGTGCCAGTGGGAGGAATAGTGCCCCATCATTAGTGTCAGTGGGAGGAATAGTGCCCCATCATTGGTGTCAGTGGGAAGAATAGTGCCCCATCATTAGTGTCAGTGGGAGGAATAGTGCCCCATCATTGGTGCCAGTGGGAGGAATAGTGCCCCATCATTAGTGTCAGTGGGGGGAATAGTGTCCCATCATTGGTGTCAGTGGGAGAAATAGTGCCCCATCATTAGTGTCAGTTGGAGGAATAGTGCCCCATCATTAGTGTCAGTGGGAGGAATAGTGCCCCATCATTAGTGTCAGTGGGAGGAATAGTGTCCCATCATTGGTGTCAGTGGGAGGAATAGTGTCCCATCATTGGTGTCAGTGGAAGGAATAGTGCCCCATCATTGGTGTCAGTGGGAGGAATAGTGCCCCATCATTGGTGCCAGTGGGAGGAATAGTGCCCCATCATTAGTGTCAGTGGGGGGAATAGTGTCCCATCATTGGTGTCAGTGGGAGAAATAGTGCCCCATCATTAGTGTCAGTTGGAGGAATAGTGCCCCATCATTAGTGTCAGTGGGAGGAATAGTGCCCCATCATTAGTGTCAGTGGGAGGAATAGTGTCCCATCATTGGTGTCAGTGGGAGGAATAGTGTCCCATCATTGGTGTCAGTGGAAGGAATAGTGCCCCATCATTGGTGTCAGTGGAAGGAATAGTGCCCCATCATTGGTGTCAGTGGGAGGAATAGTGCCCCATCATTGGTGTCAGTGGGAGGAATAGTGCCCCATCATTGGTGTCAGTGGGAGGAATAGTGCCCCATCATTGGTGTCAGTGGGAGGAATAGTGCCCCATCATTGGTGTCAGTGGGAGGAATAGCACCCCATCATTGGTGTCAGTGGGAGGAATAGTGTCCCATCATTGGTGTCAGTGGGAGGAATAGTGCCCCATCATTGGTGTCAGTGGGAGGAATAGTGCCCCATCATTGGTGTCAGTGGGAGGAATAGTGCCCAAAGGCCAGCAAAGGGCCGCATCCATCCCCCGGGCCTCAGTTTGAAGACCCCGGGCTTCGTTAATCGTTGTGAAATGTTTCCTGTTTATAGTTTGTAATTCCTTACATATAAAGTGATAGTCGGGTTGTGCCTCCAGCGGTGGTGCAGCACAATGTCTGTGCATTCCCTAATGATGTGAAATGTCCACAATGCACCATGTGATCTTTTTCCCAGGCTTTAGGTTTTTATGTCAAATTCACAGACAGCATTTTTTTTATTATTAATAGCAAAAGTTACTTTGTTACTGGAAATAATAATGTAACGTGGACAATGTGCCCTTATCTATTGCTGTGAATTTGGGCGACAAGTCCCCTTTAAGAACGGGTGTTTGCAATGCAAAATATATCCTGTTCCTGCTTTCAATCTATTCAAAACGAGCAGATTCTCACCCGGCCTGCCAGACACCGACGGTGAAATGTTTGTCTTGTCAGTGCTGTGATGTTCCTGGAATCTGATCTCAGAACTTGCAGAAGATTAAAAAAAAAGTGAGAAGCCGCTAACGAAATTCCTGATCAAAGGTGTCAGAACAACACCCCGACACATCTACTGTCCCCGTGTGACCCGCTGAGCCGCCTGTCAGATGAAGGGGGTCAGGGGGGTTCGGGGGAGATGGAAGGTGACAGGAGTGGCAAACTCAGATAAAAACTGGGGGTGGGGGGAGGGGGGGGGCAGATGTATAAGATAACTCTCCAAGGGGGTCCAATCAGATCTACTGAGCGCTGCACCAACCTAATAGAATGATAAAGCACTTACATATGAGTTTATTTATACAAAATTTGCAAAAGCCATTGCAAGATAATCCCTGTGATCTGTCTAATAGGTTTATTTCCTATGATCATTAGCTCCCTCTAGTGGCCATAATCAGGGCCGGGACAAGGGGTGGGCAGGAAGAGAGCGGCTTCCCTGGGCACTGTGGCTGCAAGGAGATTGGAGGGGGGACAGGGAATTTGTGTTGTAAAGGGGGATTCGGGGGGGGGGGGGTGGTAGGGGGTAAGTATTGTTCTAGGAGGGGGAATCTGGGGGGTAGGTTTGCTAAGAATGGTGATTAAGGGAGATTTGTGTTGTAAGGGGGAATATGGGGGGTGGTAGGGGGTAAGTATTGTTCTAGGAGGGCGAATTTGGGTGGAAGGTTTGCTAAGAATTGTGATTAAGGGGGGTTTGTGTTGGGAGGAGGGATTGGGGATAAGAAGATTTGTGCTAGATTGGGGGGGGGGGAGTTGGGGGAAATTTGTGCTGGGGGGGATATTTAGAGTGGGGGAGAAGATGTGTACTCGAAGGGGGAAATTTAAGGGGTAGAGGATTTGCACTAGGAGGGGTGATTTTTTTGGGGGGGGGCTTTTGTGCTGGATGGGGGATGGAGGGGGGCAAATATTTGTACTAGGAGGGGGAATTTATGCATAGGGGGTAAGCATGCAAATTACTGCTTAGCTTTTTTTTTTTGAGGGGTGATCATTGCTCACACATAATACTCATTAAACATCTGCAGAACGAAAAAATTAGTTTTGTTTCGATTCGTTATTTACATAAATTTGTTTAGTTAAATTTGTTTCATACGTTGTTTTATTCATTTTCGGAATTTGTTTCGGTTATTAGTTTTCGAATCAACTTCGAATAGTTTTAGAATTGGAAAAGTTTTCAAATAGTTTTCCAATGTCCTAAAAGAATAAAATAGAATAGAAAAGAAAGAAATAGAATTGAAAAAAAATGTATTGTTTTTTTTCTATTCTATTCCTTTATTTTCTATTCTATTTTATACTCTTTGGAAATTGGAAAATTCGAATTCCAAAGGTTTTCTAATTTGAATTTGAAAAGTTTTCTAATTCGTATTTGAAAACAATTCGAATTCCAAAGGTATTTGAAAACTATTCGAGAATGATTCGAATTTCGTCCGAATTTTATTTTCATTATTTTGGATTCGTTTAAATTCGGTACCATTCTAAATTCGGAAATTCAGATACACCCGAATTTCCAAATAACGAAAATTAGTCAGAATTTTAATTCGGAACAAAACGAACCGCACATGTCTAGTACTCATAGATCTCATGAGGGGGGGGGGGGGGGGCCATAATGCAATATTTTCCTGAAATACCTCAATCAGGAAAATACCACATTAAGGCCACTAGATAGAGCTGACGATCATAGGAAATAAACATATTATACACATTATGGGGATTATCCATGTTAAAGCATTTGCACAGCGACATCGTATTTACATTCAGTCAGTCAGTGATTCTATGGGCCAGCTCTTTGGGCACCATGTCTGAAATGCCTATTCCATAGAATGTTCTTGGTGAATGTTTTCATGAGGTAGGTCGCCGAGTCTTTCTTCAACCCTCCCCAGTTGCTCAGGCCTGGATGCAGAATGTGATAGCACGTTTCATAGACAATATGTACACCATACCATGGCCAATTGAAACGGTCGACAATTAACCTACTAGCCTGTCTATGGAGTATGGGAGGAGAACCCATGCAAACCCTTGGCAGATAATGTCCTGACTGGGACGTTGGATGTTCCTGTACGTCCTCGGATGGGAACGGTGATATCTGGGTCTGCAGCCATGATCCAGTTATCATATTTTTTAGAGCTAACATTTCCCTACAATGTAAAAGTGATTAAGCAGCTGTATAGCCTCCTGATCACTTTTACACTCAGCAGAAGGGACCTTTTCCCCGCCGCCACCTATCGTCTTTACCAGGCTCTTCTGTCCCTCTGGCAAGACTGGCAGTACTGATGCAACCAGATTCCCTAGACAGAGTAAGAGGAACTTCTTTTTCCTCCCCCTCTGTGATGTCGGAAACCAGAATTGGTGAGGATTTCATCACTTCCTGTTTCGGTTTGTTTGT
Source organism: Aquarana catesbeiana (assembly GCF_042186555.1). NCBI lineage: Eukaryota > Metazoa > Chordata > Amphibia > Anura > Ranidae > Aquarana > Aquarana catesbeiana. The sequence continues at coordinate 639,571,900 of NC_133328.1, forward strand.
TTACAAGTCGTTACCGGCTTGTAAAGCAGTCGATCAAACCGATCTCTGATCGGTTGCTGTGGGGTGCAGAGGAGAGATCTGGGGTCTGAAGTCTCCAGATCTCTCCATAAGGTGGACCTGTCATGGCCAATGCTATCACAAGGGATGTTGTTCATCCCTTGTGATAGCAATAAAGTTACATAGTTGGTAAGGTTGAATAAAGACAACAGTCCATCCAGTTCCACCTGTGTAGGTGTGTGTGTATAAAAATCATTACCCATATCCCCGTTCATTTAAAAAAAAGTAAATGTACAATGTCACAAAAATAAATTTAAATAAAATATATATTTTTAGAAAAATGAGTATTATATTGTGTCTGTATGCACTAAGATTCTTAAAAGTGTATTTTTACCTGAAAATTTGCGGTTGATAAACCACTGCGTGAAAATCATGCGACGTAAAAAATTTCAACCAACACCCTTTTATTTTCCAGGGCCTCTGCTCGTGCCCTCATCGTGACCTTGAACAGTTCTCTGCATACCTAGTAGTATCACAGGTTTACTTTATACAGGAGTACACCCCTCCTGTTTTGGATTTGCATCAAAACCAATTCTCATCCCTAGCAATCCAACGTTACCTCAAACCTAAATGTTTGGAAGGACCGGCTATTTCTGAGTGCTCCAACAGCCGAACAGTGCGGCTCATGAGAGCTGCTTAAGCTCTGAAGAAGAGGGTGTCTATTCCCTGAAACGTGTTGTTGCATCTGAGGTTTCTGTTCAATAGACAATTCAAATAAACCAGCAAGCGGAATTACTATTTTTTACTAGGTGCCCCTAAACACGTGTCCAGGGTTTGATTTTCTGATTTTCTGAAATGCTCTCATCCTGACCAGAGAGGCAGCAGCCTAGGACCTTAACCAGGTCTACACACACCTAGTAATTTCAAGGGTTTACCTGATACAAGGAGTACACCCCTCTTGTTTTGGATTTACATCACTTTCGATCCTCATCCCTTCTGGTCCAGCGTTACCCCAAACCTACTAGTCTGGAAGTGCCGAGTTTTTCTGAAGGTTCTGATGGATAAACAGAGAAGCAGAGACCTGAGGAAGAGGGTGTTCATTCCTTCGAAACACGTTGGATATATCTGACATTTCTGTTCCATTAACAGTTCCGTCCAAGTGAGATTATCTATTCACTATGCGCTCTCACCACGTATCCAGGATTTGATCTTCTGATGAATGATCCCCTCATCATGACCAGAGAGGCAGAAGCCTAGGACCTTAACCAGGTCTACCAACACCTAGTAATATCAGAAATGTCAGATACATCCAAAGTGTTTCGGGTGAATAAAAACCCCCTTCTTCAGGTATTCTGTCTCTCTGTTTATCTGTCGGAACCCTCAGAAATACTGGGTCCTTCCGGACTAGTAGGTTTGGGGTAATGCTGGACCAGTAGGGATGAGAATCGATAGTGATGTAAATCCAAAACAGGAGGGGACTGCTCCTTGTATAAGATAAACCCTTGAATTAACATCAAAACTGATTCTCAGCTCTTCTGGTCCAGCAATACCTCAAACCTAATGATTCAGAAGGCCCAAGTATTTCTGAAGGCTGTGACAGATGAACAAAGTGGCAGAGGAGAACAGCTTAAGCCCTGAAGATGTGGGAGTCCATTCCTCCTGAAAACATGTTGGCTAAAACTGCCTGGTCAATTTACAATTCATGTGGACCTTTGGGTGAGATTACCTCTTTTCTAAGCACCCTTACCACATATCCAGGATTCGATCTTCTGATGAACAATCTCCTCATCATAACCAGAGGCAGAGGCCAGGTATACCCACACCTAATAATATCCCAAGTTTACCTGATACAAGAAATACACCCCAAATTGTTTTGGAATCAAAACCAATTCTCATCCCTATGGTTCCAGTGTTAGCTCAAACCTACTAGCTTGGAAGGACCAGGTATTTCTGAGGGTTTCGACAGATGAACAGAGTGGCAGAGGAAAACAACTCAAGCCCTGAAGAAATGGGTGTCTATTCCCTGAAACATTGCATCTGATGTTTCTGTTCAATAAACAAATAATTTGAACCTCCAAACCAGATTACTATTTTTTACTAGGTGCTCCTAACCACGTGTCGAGAATTTGATCTTCTGATAAGTCACCCCCTCATCGTGACCAGTGAGGCAGCAGCTTAGGACCTTAAACAGGTATATCCACACCTAGTAATATCACGGGTTTACCTGATAAAAGGAGTAGACCCCTCTTGTTTTGGAATCAAAAACCAATTCTCATCCCTACAGTTCCAGTGTTACCTCAAGCCTACTAGTTCAAAAGGACCAGGTATTTCTGAGGGTTCCGACAGATAAATAGAGTGACAGAATACGTGAAGAAGTGGGTATTCATTCCCTCGAATCACTTTGGGTGTATCTGACATTTCTGATATCACTAGGTGTTGGTAGACCTGGTTAAGTTCTTGGGTTCTGCAGAGGAGAACAGCTTAAGCACTGCAGATGTTGTAGTCTATTCCTCGTGAAACGTGTTAGCTATAGCTGACATTTCCGGTCAATCTACAATTCATGTGGACCTTTAGGTGAGAATTTACATCAAAACCAATTCTCATCCCTAAAGTTCCAGCGTTACCCCAAACCTCCTAGTTTGGAAAGACCAGGTATCCCTGAAGGCTCCAACAAATGAACAGAATGGCAGAAGAGAACAGCTCAAGCCCTGAAGAAGAAGAAGCCCATTCCTTGAAACACGTTGGCTATATCGGATGTTTCTCTTGAGTTGACAGTTCATTTCAAGTGAGATTGCCTCTTTGCTATGCGCCCTTACTGCATATCTATGATCTTCTGATGAATGATCCCCTCATCATGACCAGAGAAGCAGGAGCCTAGGACCTTAACCAGTCATTACTGGGTCTCTGTGTTTCTCTATAAAATTCACGCAGATCATGGCTGGTGAGAGGGGCCTGGCAGGGTGCTGTATATAGCTTCCTGAAACAAAATCACAGCACCCTGCCTCAGTACTCTTCTCAAGAGCCCCAGCCTTGATGCAAGCAGTGGGCTAGCTCTTGTGAGGAGTTATACAAATATCAGAATGCTTAGATGGGTGGGTGTCAGTCTGGAGGAGTGGGTGTTCCTGGGCAGGGTGTGTTTGCACAGGTAATGCCCACAAGCGATGCAGAGCCTCCATGATCGACAGAACTGAAATCGAATGAATGAATTGGGCTGGCCAGGAACAATCGGGCTGGGGAGGAAGGTACTACCCTGTTTCCCCGAAAATAAGACCTAGCGTGATTGTCAGTGATGGCTGCAATATAAGCCCTACCCCCCAAATAAGCCCTACCCTGTTTCCCTGAAAATAAGCCCTACCCTGAAAATAAGACCTACAAGGACTTTAACTAGGGCTTATTTGGGGGGTAGGGCTTATATTTCAGCTATCACCGATAATCACGCTTGGTCTTATTTTCGGGGAAACAGGGTAGAAGATGCTGGATGTCCTCTAGCCAGGAAATTGGGTGGGCTCTGTTTGACTTGTTGCAGCTTCTAATGCACATTGTGAGAAGCTCACAGTGTGCGGTGAAATCAGAGGAAGCCGTTTCAGTCCAGGAGAGGAGCCGGTACAACTGGGCAAGACTGAAGGCAAGGCCGGGGTTCCTCTTTAGTCCCCTCAGAGTTTATTAGTCTCCCTGGGTTCCCAAGTGAGGTTTTCCTGGTTTGGGACACGGATGAGTTTCGGGTTGCTCTGCCAACGTTCACACACATAAAGAATGTATTTCTTCCAGATTCGTTGACAGATGTCTGAGGTTCTCAGGACCGGTTGCATCCTTCTATCCGCCGCCGGATTATGGAGCTCTTTATCTCTCCAGCCTGAGGGCACTTGGAACATAATCCATCAATTCCTGAGGAACACATGGGAAACCGGGACCAAGGATCAGGGAAGGTTCTCATTTGGGTTGCTCTGTGAGTGCCGGGCTACATCTGATCCTTGGCCCTGGACCCTGCCACCGCCATTATGAAGGAATCCTGGCAACTTTCTCTGACCCTCATCCAGACAAAAAAAAACTGGGACGGCAGTGACGTGCTCAGCTGTAAACAATTACGGGTGACCTGCCCATGACTCCGACTGTTTGTCATCTTAAAGGGGAACCACAACGAGTCCATGGGTCGAGTTATTATGGAGAAATGTGGTAGTAGAGGAGCAGAGGGACAATGTAGGAGTGGTAGGACAGGAGCAAACATTATAACCCCAAAACATTATATATATATATATATATATTTTTTAGCAAGGGCCCTAGAAAATAAAATGGCAGGCGTTGCATACGGTATTTGCGCAGCTGTTTTTCAAACGCAATTTTTCTGGCAAGAATTCACTTTATTGAATTTCAATGCAAAAAATGCAATGCAAGTATAAAAGATGATGTTACGCTGTTACGCCGTTACGCTGAGTAAATGGATACCAAACATGTCACACTTTAAAATTGCACACACTCGTGGAATGACAACAAACATTGATACTTAAAAATCTCCACAGGTCGATGCTTTAACCCCTTAAGGACCACCCTATGCAGATATACTGCGGCGGGCGGCCCTCCTGCGCGAAATCACGTACCTGTACTCGATTCCGTGTGGCCCAGCGTCTGGGACTCGTGCCGCCGGCGACCCTCTCCTGCTGTGATTGAACACATCAGGAGGGAAGGAAGGAAGGAGGAAATGAAAGAAGGGAGGAGAGAAAGAAGGAACGGATTTTCAAATGACATTTAATTTTTTTTTTTTTTTTAATTGCATTTTAGTGTAAATATGAGATGTGAGGTCTTTTTGACCCCACATCTCATATTTAAGAGGTCCTGTCATGCTTTTTTTCTATTACAAGAGATGTTTACATTCCTTGTAATAGGAATAAAAGTGACCCAATTTTTTTTTTAAAAAGAACACTGTAAAAATAAAAAAATAAAAGGTAAAATAAATAAGAAAAAAAAAAAAAAATGTTTAAAGGCGCCCCGTCCCGCCGAGCTCCCGCGCAGAAGTGAACGCACACGCGAGCAGCGCCCGCATATGAAAACGGTCTTCAAA